>NC_064759.1:1390000-1490000 GCF_011397635.1 Epinephelus fuscoguttatus | reverse complement strand
ATTGTGCGACCTCCTTGTCCTCGCAAACGAAGAGGCCATTAACCGTCAAATGACGGGGACGGTGAAGAACGGGCCGACTTACGAGAGAATCACCGAAGGACTGACCAGCTGCGGCTTCCCTCCCACGTCACTGTTTACGTCACACGCTGAGCTACACGTTTTGTTACTTGCTCACGCTCCCCATTGCCCCGAAAAAGGCACATTCTGTATAAACAAAAGTAGGTAGGCGGCATTTTGCTGCACTCCCCGATTTTGTTTTCATACTGCCAATGCTGAAAAAAGACTGATTGGGCTTTGCTGCAAATCTGCACAATTCCTGTTTAAAAAGGGCTACTGTCTGTGTCGGGTGTGTCCCACAGCTGCCCCAGAATCTACCACCAGGCTGTGGTGCACAGTCTTTCTCCGTCAGATCCACCACCCACTGATCACAGCAAAAAAATACAAATCTTAAAATCACAAAAAAACATGAGATGAAATAAGTCATAAAAAGTCATAAAATCATGACATAAAAAAATCTGAACTGTAAAAACCGTAAATTATAAAATCAAGTAAGATACAGCATTTAAAAGAGTTTCAGTAATGTTAAGTGTAAAAAGAGTTTCAGACCTGTATCAATAAAATGTTTGTTCAACCAAACATCAGCCTTTGTTTTCATTCCTTCGAGGCTCATTTTCACTCTCAGCTGTTGCAACCAGCGCTTGGTCAGTGACTTCCAGCATCAGACGCACACGAAAAAAGCTGTTCTTCCATGTCGACATGATTTGCAGCCTTTCGCCATTATTGTTAAACAGTGGTGTCAGGGGGAAGTCACTTCCTTTACAAGCTTCACAATTATATTTATTGCCTGAATTTATAGATAAGAGTGTCATAATCTGAAAGCAAAACCCGAAATGAGCAGAAATTGAAATGTTGACAGAAATTCAAGTTGATCCAGAAACGAGCCGTTGTGACATCCGACAGTTTTTATAGAGCATGCCACATTTTCTAATATTACAATGAAGCTGTTTGCACACTGATTCCTCCTTTATATTTTATTTCGTACCATGAACCAAAGTTCAGCCCAAGGTAGAGATGCCTCTGTCACTCCGCTGTCAGCATTGTCTTGTAACACATTCAGATAACCAAACAGCCTGAAAGGTCTCAGCTCTGAGCTCAGAGTTTGAGGTATAGATCCAACAAACAGTGTGTTTCCTGTATTATATACACTTATATAACAGCTGTGAGTGTGTGTCTTTGTGTGAGTGTGTTTATGTGTGGGTGTATGTCCTGATGTAACCCTCCGATCTCTCTATCAGCACTCGATTCAAACCCACAGGAAGCCGCACATACACCAACCCTGCAATCATTAACCTGCATCAGACACACACATACACACACAAACACATGTGCATACATGCCAGCGCACAAGGTGGTGCATCAACAAAATAAAATACACACATGTAGACACGCAAACACAGAAACATGACTTGGTAGGTGACACACAGGATGTGCAGGTAAGACACACACACTTCTGACAAAACAAGACGGAGTCATGCTACTGACCGAACCACCACGACTAGTCATCAGCCCGTCAACACACACACACACACACACACACACTCTCGGCAGTCAGTCAGGACCTGGAGATATGGAAGCTGCTAATGCCTCGGTTGAGGCCCGAGCAATCAATCACTGATAAAACACACCAGCTTTATGGTTCTGGAACAAGGTGAGTACTGTTTACACACACACACACACACACACACACACACACACACACACACACACACAGAGTTTGTGAAATAGAAAGTATGGAGGCCAAGGGCTAGTCCTGCAACACCCTGATAAAATATGTCACCAGGTCACTGCGAGCCGCCACATACACACACAGCACACACACAGCATACGCACAGCATACACACGGCACACACACAGCATACACACGGCATACACACAGCTAACAAAGACACAAACAACAGAAACGTGGACTCGGACTCATAAACCCTTCTCTCTTGCTCCTGATAGCCTTGTTGAGCAAACCTGGCAACCTGTGACCTTTAACCTGTAACAAAAAGCATGCAGTGTTGTGGTTACCAAAGAGCTTAAAGGTACATTAAAGGTATAAAACACTGTGTGCACTTCTTCTCTGAGCTTCGCAGAGTTGGAGGAGCAGATATCTGTTTCATCTCCGTACGTCGACGACAGACTCTGTCTGGAAATGAATAATTATGTTGCATTCATGTATCAGAATAATCAGATGGTGAGTTCCTGACTGAGAAAATTCCCGTGAGCATCCCCTCAAGTTGGAAGAACAACTGGGAAAGTCGGTAAAAATATTGATACACGACTTGCTGACTTTGATGTCACATTTGCAGAAACACGGTGGATGAATGTAAGTGTCTGATTAATGCATAGAAACATTTTATTAGTTTAAGTGTTGCATATCTTTTTTTTCACATGTAATTGGATCTGTAAGTTGGTTAAAGTTGTAAACTTTAGTTGTTGTCCATGCAGAGTGATCTAGATTTGTTAGGAAGGTTGTGTATTAGCATAAACATTGATAACAAGTCAAGTAAATCAATATTTGTGTGGTTTCAGGGACTGTAGCGGTGCAGAAACAGCGACCAAAGTGTTGTTGAAATGTTCTGAGTGATAAAACACAGCACATATTGTTTGTAGCGTCCACGCTGTTTCCACATTACGATTTCAAGCTCATGAACAAACTCAAGTTGGTAGAACAGCTTCCCAAGTTGGAAAATGGAACGTCCGAGGAGCAATTGAATGCAGCATTAGACCTGATCAAAAATGAGGTGGACCTGAACACAGAGAGAGAAACCAGCAGCTTGGTGCTTTGCTGATTAACAAGCAGCAACCATCAGGATTTTTCTCCCTGTAAACACTCATTTCTCCCCCGTGTTGATGGTGACCCATCATGTGAGCAGAGCTGACAGTGAGTCCACTTGAATCCACTTTTGTATTGAGATGTGCTCCGACCTTCAGGATTCAACAGAGTAAATCTTTACATTGCATAAATATGACCACGGCACTTTTTGTGCAGTCCTCAAAAAATCATTGTACAGACTGTAGAGATGCTTTATTTCCCTCCTGTTCTCTCTTTCCTCTCATATCTTTGCATTCATGAAGTAGATTAATAGATCCCTGAAGTAAGTGCGAAATGAAACATTTCCAACACACAAACATGAGTCTTTGCCTTAATTTGTTTAATTGACCTATGGCTAAGCCACGCCCCCTCCACTCACTCAGACAAACTATCAACATTAAGTGTCCGGCGCTATGGCAGGTGTCACAGTACACGGCATTTCACAGGAGGCAACTGATGATTTTTGGAGACATAACGGTCAGATGTCATTGAGAAGTAACCAAAAGGGCCTAAACTACGCATTGGAGGGATATATTCATCATTTTATTGTTGAGAAGGTCGATGAAAAGCTTAAATTACAAGCCAAAATTTACAGGTCACAGTGTACGCTTGTGAACCGCATCTGGTTGCCGTCACCATCAAAGACAACAAGTTAAAGTGCCACTGAAGTTAAGGTTTTTGGCTCAGAATATGAGAAAAGGATAACGGCCTTTTTACCATCTTTACCAAGAGTGTCTCTGTTAGTTTGGTGCTACAGTATTTACACTGAATCATTCAGCATAACGTTTGCCAACCTTTGTTATCTCTGCCATTACAGATAAGTTAATGAAGCTAAGCTCCAGAAGTTAACGTTAGCTTAACTAGAGCCCTTTGGACAACAGCTAACAATGATGTACCATCACCAAAGTACAAAACTAGAACAAAATAGGCTAATGAACTCCCAGCAAACAAGGTGACATGATGAACAACGCAGCTAGGAGCTAACGTTAGGCTAACTTTAGCTAACGTTAGCTAGAGATGTTAAAGATAACTTTATATTTCTTTCCAGCAAAGTGACAATATGTTGCCTCAAACACAATGTTGACTTACCTTAGAACAGATGTAGACATCATTGTTAATCTTATTCACGTTGAGTTGATGTTGTGGTCTAACGTTACCACACAACTTTATCCAAAGGAGACACTTTTCTCGCTTGAGATGTGGTTTAAAGTGTAAAAATACACCTGGTCGCCCAGCCTCTCAGGATACCTTGTGTCAGAGTTGCATGTACCCCATGCACACCGTTTGACCATTTTTAAACTTCAAATCTCAGAAAAAGCTCATAAAACCCAACAAACTGACTTTCTGTAATGCATTTCAATGGACGTCCAGGCAGAGAATGTCCCAGTGTATGGGAATGGCTATACGCACTGTGATTGGCTCATCGCGTTTGAGGGCGGGACTTAGCCATAGGTCAATTGTCTCAATCACCTGTCGTGGTATCGAACCATGTGGTTAGTTTTGGTGTTATGTCCAGATCACGAGACTTCTGCCTCTACAACAACAGAACAAAGATGAATGGAATTCTTTTTGTGGTTCTCACAGTATCAAGAAATTCCATTAAACTCACAACATTTCTTTCTGAAAACAGAGTCTCAGTTTCTCAGGATAATCCACAGAGCACACTGTCAAATGTTTTGATGGGGAAAATTATTTCTTAGATATTAAATAGTACTTTTTGAAAGGAACAATTCATCAGTTCAAGCATCTCTTCTTTGGAACAACCAACAGATCAACAGAGAAGTGGATCAAGATTTGTTTAAACTCACGTACGACATGATGGTGCAGGCCTCTGTAGATGGCGTATAATTTTGCATGGAGGGGGTTATGCTCAACGCATTGTTAACTGCATTATGCTGCGAAAATGTTCTCCAGATAAGCAAGAAGTCAACGAGTGTTACCGGAAATATGTCACCAGAAAAGTAGGCTGCCTGGCAACAGCAGTAACTATCTACGTACGACCAAACACTTTGTGTCCTGTAATCATTCCTGTCATTTACCTCCAAGACAAAGTTTTTCATACCGCTTTGTTTGGCCCGGGGTCACCACTTTTTCCATGTGACTGTTTGTTTTTTTAGCATTCACAGCATTTTATCATGTTCTTCGACACCTTGCAGCAAAAAGCTTCTTCTTTCCTCCGTGTGACAGCTTTTTCTTTCCAATGATTTAAGGCCGTGTGACTGCAAAAATAAAACCTAGCTTTAGGCTGCAGGAGTGGTTTGAGTAATTTACACGGACCTTTTTATGTATATTTTTTGTTGTGTTTCTGTTTTTACATTAGAATTAATTGTAACTGTTGTGAATCCAGGCGGCCAACAGCTGCTGTCCTCCGTGAAAGAACAAGATACAAACTTTTCAAGACGTCAGTGGATGAATGTTGCTCATCGAACGTTCCTTAAACACAACACACTGAATGATTTTATTCTCTGACCGTCAACGAGAGCTGAACCAGACTTTATCTGACCTGGTCCGACTCGGTTTGGTCAGTTGTGACCCCAAATCATACCCCCCCCCCCCACACACACACACACACACTTCACACACACTCTGACCAAACTGACCCACACACAGTGACCAAAGGGACCCACCAGCTC
This sequence comes from Epinephelus fuscoguttatus, assembly GCF_011397635.1. Taxonomy (NCBI): domain Eukaryota; kingdom Metazoa; phylum Chordata; class Actinopteri; order Perciformes; family Serranidae; genus Epinephelus; species Epinephelus fuscoguttatus. Next base: position 1,484,507 of record NC_064759.1, on the reverse strand, counting down.
TGCAATAACAAGGTAACAAGGTGACAGACAGTCACACACACACACACACACACACAGACGGAGTCATGGGGAAGATGGGCTGCAGGGGTTCAAACAGCTGAGAGTACAAATTGATTCTAATTGACTTTTACACACACACACACACACACACACACACACACACGTAGGAACACACAGATTGACCAAGAACACACACAGACACACCCTGACCCTAACCCCACACACACACTGACACAGGTAATAAACAGAGTGACACACACAGTAGAAATGACAGAGCTGGATGGAGACAGAGTGTCTGGCTCCGTATTTAAACGGCACTCTGTCACTGTGTGTTTGTGTTTCTGTATTGCTCCGGCTCTCTGCTTTATTACTCTGTTATTTATCAGCAGTAATGAGCTCAGACCTTCACGGCCTCGCCCAGATTTACACACCATCATGACGGGAGAAAAACACAAAACTCAAATGTTTCCATCAGTCATCTTTATCACGTGCAGTGGGAGGAGCTGCTGGTTCCACACGTCATTTTCTACTACTGTAACTTTTCATTCATTTTCACTTCAATTCAATATTCCCAATGTTTCTCTATGTAGGTGTTTGTTGTTGCTGTTACTCTTAATTATTTCCATGCAGAAGCCCATGTTTGTGTCAGCTTGGTGTGGTGAATAGACTCCAGCATAGGTTCGAATAAGAGTTACTGCGTTAGGCCCCAACATTGAGCCAGGATCTGGAATTGAACTGATATAAAATACTGAATGTTTTGTCAGGTTTGTGGCCAATTTGTTTTCAGCTGCAATTGTTTAACCAATTTGTCTTTTTAGTGAGGCACTGATGGCATGTCCAGCGGCCGCTGTGCCAACAAAGCAGGGCTTTGTTCCAGCTGTGACTATGATACCCAAAGCCTTTTTTTTTTCTATTGGCGAGACGTCAGTGTGGTTTCCAGCCGCCAGGGTGCCACCAAAGTGGGTGTTTTTAGTTAGACTTTGGCGGCATATCGAGCCGCAATCGTGCCAACAAAGCAGGGCTTTTTTGCGAGACACTGGTGGCATTTCCAGTAGTGATTAGTGATTAGTAGTGACACCAGAAACCTTTTTTGATTTTTTTGCAAGACATCAGTGTCGTTACCAGCAGCAATTGTGTCACCAAAAGTGGGGATGTGAAGCCAAAACATGATCTTTTCTGAACTTTAACTGACATGTTTTTGTGCCTAAACATTAACACGTGTTTGCCACAGCATTGTTAAAACATAACGTAACATAAAGTCTTAACACATCCCCTACATAATACAGTCCCTCCAGAAAATCGCAATCTTGTGATCGCAATAATTAACTCAACCAAAGTCTGCAATATTTGTGGGGGCTTACAATTTTTCAAAAGTCCCGCGTTTCTTCTGCATTTTACGGCGGACCGGAAGTTGTCATGCATGTGACGTCATTTGAAACGTCATCAGACGCGTCATCAAATGCACTAATGGCATTGCAGTATGGAGAAAAACTCTGTATTGACATAAAGATTTGCACTGTGTAAATGCAGACAGTATGTGTTTAATGTATTAAAATGTTATGTTTACAGAAGATGGAGCCTACATGTTGTTTTACAGTCACGTTTATTTATTTATTTATTTAATTATTTATTTATTTTTATTTCATTCATTAAAAAAAGAAAAAAAAAACAATACAATATAAACACAACATTCCCAAATCTGAATGAAAGGGAGCAGAAACAAGAATAATCTTATTTAATCTGCCCCTTTATCCCAAAAAAAAATCAATTTACAAAGCACTTAAATTAAAACACGTTGTTTGGTTTGAGAGCTACAATATTCACTCAGGATTTTTTGCAGCATTATTGGAGTCCATGTTTTGAAACTAATCAAATAAAAGAAGAGAACTATAAAAAACGTTTGCAGCTATTTTTGTAATATTCAGTATGACTATTATAGCAAGTGACTACATGACTTATTTTTTGGAGGTAGTAATTTAAAAAAAAAAATCAATTTTTTTTTCTCCTTTTGTCATTAGCTGCAATTTCCTGCAAAAAAATACATAAAAATGCTGTGATTTTTATGTAATTTTTGACAAAATTCTCCACAAATTCAAGGTTTTTTTTGCTGCAAGATCCTGGAGGGACTGATAATAACATACTAATGTTACATTTCAGTGGTTTGCAGAAATATACAACGCCCACATTTATTCTGGTGACAGGGTTGGGAGCAGCAGAATTTAGGGCTCAGTGAATAATTTTTTAAATACATATCTAAAAACTCTTTTGGAGTTGCAGTCAACCTCGTTCCTCATGTTTTTATGTGCACAGGCATGTATGTTTGAGATTCATCAAAGAGCCAAATTTTTCTAACTCAGTTTTCTTTTGTGATGAGTTTCAGAAGTCAATTAAATTACTTTTAAATAACAAATTTGTCTCATGGATTTAATGGACAGCATCTATTTTTAGACCCTCAAAGAAGAACTCCCCAGAAGTGCCCTGACTATATGTCACCTAACACTGTCTATGTAGAAACTGAACTTTACTTCTTGAAGGCCCAAAATAACTTCTCCTGCAGCTTTCTTAATGTAAGCAGAGCTAATGGTGCCTTCAAGTGCAGTCTTGTTTATCGTGTTTACTAGAAGAGTTCAACATCTCACTGATGTGGTCCTCATGACTGACTCAGTGGACATTTAATGTAGGTCTGAATTCATGAGCTGTGACACAGGCTGACGTCAGAACCAGTGAAAGTTACATTTAAATAGTTTTTATGAATTTCTAAACTTTGACCTCAAAGCGAGCAGGAGTGTTGAGAATTGGTTAAATGGGGACTTGAGACTTGGCTGCTGTGGCCGCTGCTTTACTTGACTTGACTCCTTAAAGACTGAAATTATCAAGTCTCAAGTTTTAAACTGGTAAAATCCTGAAACAATTTAAACAATACGCCCTGTTGTATGCCCTCAATGTTCAAATGTTCAGTCTGTGCAGTGAAAGAACTTGATTTGTAATTTACTCAAGGGTTCAGACTGGACTTGCCCCCCCCAAAAAGGATCGGCACAATTTCTGAATAGTGTCTCTATCCTCCATCTGAGATTAAGTTTGGCAGTAAGTCTGAATCTATGTTGTCTCAGTTGATAAAACTAAAATGTGGATGTTGTATTTATGATCACTACGACCCCGATTCTGAAAAAATGAGACCACTGTGTAAAACCTAGATAAAAACAGAATGCAATCCTGTTGAAATCCTGTTTGACCTATTTGCAGTTGAATTTAGTACAAAGACAAAGAATTTAATGTTCAAACTGACTTTATTGTTTTTTTGTAAATATACACTCATTCTGCAACAGGTTATAATAAAGCTGGGACAGGAGCATGTTTACCACTGTGTTCTGCCACTGTTTCTTTTACCAACACTCTGTAAGTGTTTGAGAACTGAGGACATTAACTGTTGCTTGATGTACAACATCAGTTGCTCCACAGTCTGAAGTCTCTGTCGTTCTTCAACTGTCGGACTTGTTGCCCACACAGTTTTTCACAAAGTGAGGACACTTGCATGTGAACAACGTCACATTTCTGAGAATTCAAGGCAAACAGTCTGTGTTGAGAATCTTAGCCGAAATGTGTGACATACATAAGAGGAATCTTAGCTCAGGTATCCGCCGGCTGCATTGGATCAGCCCAAAATATTGTCCGTCAGAGGCTGATCGTCCTCACACCAATAGCTGATGGGTTCTGTTATTGTTTTAAACAGTCTTAAGGTGCTGCACTGACCAATCAAATCAGAGCTCGAACACTCATGTCATGCATCTATTTTTACCCTTTACCTGTTACTTATTAACCTGTTTACCTGTGGAGTGTTTCTGAGCATTACACAACTTCCTCAGTCTTTTGTTGCTCCTGTCCAAACTGTTTCAGAATGTGTTGCGGCATCAAAATCAGAACGAGTGTGTGTTTCATAAAAAATGAGCTCATCAGTTTAAACATTAAATATCTTCTCTTTGTACCATATCTAATTGAATATATTTTGGGTTGATATCAGGGTTGAAACTAAAACACTCTGCAGAGTTTCTGTGACGCGTTCTGTCCTTTGAGCTTTTGTCTCTGTATCAGCTCATTTCCATGTTTTCACCCTGAATCGCTCCTGTTTCCACGACACAGGTTTCGAAAAGACGGAGTAAACTCTGGGTGACCTTTGTATTTCACTACACACACACACACACACACACACACACACACACACACACACACACACAATCTGTTTGGTAGTGTGCCAGCAGCTTTTCCTCTGTAATGTTATCAGTCATTTATTCATTACACTGGGCTGTAGTATTCACTGGAACACTGCCAACAAGTCTGTGTGCCTGTGTGTGTGTGTGTGTGTGTGTTGAATGACCTGAATCCTTCAGCAGCAGACCACTGTGTTCAGTCATCATGTGTTGTGTCACAGTATCGAGCAGTAAAGATCTTTAAGATCAGATCATCTGTTCATGTGAACGTTCAACTCAACATGTTCTCGTCTCAGCTCGTCAAACACTGGCGCTCTGTCAGTGGACCAACGTGTCAAAATATAATGCTCCAGATACCCTCCTGCCATCTTGTTCAAAATGAACACTGGTAAATCACTTTGGTTTTATGTTTACTTCCTGAAGTTCAGGCAACAAAAGTCTGTGGTTAGGTTTAAAAAAAAAATCATGGTTTGGTTAAAATATACTTATATTATATAATTTACTAACATAACGTGACGTCACTTTTCATTAGTCACTGGCATTGTTTGCACATAATTGCGCACCACCATGTTATTTAAAATAACTGCACTGACTTAAGAAAGAAAGAGTAGAGAGTAAAATATCGACATACATAAAAACATCTAATATAATGAATTTCTGTGTATCTATATGTTTTCGGCGACCGTGGAGGATCAGTGTGTCACAGTGAGAGTGACAAAGAGGTGTGAGCTTTTTAATTACACATCTGACGTATGTAGGAATGCAAAGAGTGTTGTGTGTGTGTTAGTGTGTGTGTATGTGTGTGTGTTTCGGCCCCGACCCGGCCCTGACCTTGTGCCCCTTTGTATGTACGTACATATGAATGCTTTTAACCCTCTTTGTCGGTGCGTGAGTGTGTGTGTGTGAAATGCGAGGCGTCCAAGCTATCCCAGGCGGCCGTCCGTTAGCTTGCTCACCTGTTGCGCGGCACGAAGCCCAAAGCAAGCACGCCGGCAGCTGACGGGGTCAAAGTGCATCCCAGAGTGTGTGTGTGTGTGTGTGTGTGTGTGTGTGTGTGAGTGAGTATCAGCTATTGTTGTTCTTTCTCCTTTTTTTCACCCCACCTTGTGTTCAGTAACTCTAGTCTTTTTATAGCTGCTCCTTTACCACACACACACACACACACACACACACACTGTGAAGTGAAAGCTGCAGTGCTGCTGTCGATTTTCAGTCCTCTCTCCCTCCATCAGCCACAGTGCAGATCAGCTTTCACACCCGCCTGTTCTCTGCTTAGCACTGAAGCACCTTCACTTCACACACACACACACACACACACACACACACACACACACACACACACACTGACCACAATGAAGTGGACAAGAACTATCAGCATGTCAGTGAGGTTAGTGATTGGGCAGCATAAAGCAGTAAATCCAAATATTACCCTTTTTCCCCCAATAAAATTCAGTTTTTAAAACAGTGAGCTGAAAACAAACTCTCAGAGGTCACCTTTAAATAAAACTAATTTCAATGCATGATCTGTGCTTATTCCCTCCCTCAGACTGGGATTAATTGGAATATACATCCTCATGAAGGTAACGTGGAGTGAGCCTTAGTTTCAGCCCAGTTAGAGGGAGAAAATGTTGGCATGAACATTTCTACAAACCATGAATATGTTACATTCATTTGTGTTATACACATCATATCAGCTTTACAAGTGACGTAGTATATCAGCTGACTTTGTCATCAGAAGGCGGAGGGGATGGTGGATGGTGTGACACAGAGGAGAGACGCTTAGGATCACTGTTCAACACCAACAAACAACAGAACAGGTTGTGTTTTAAGCCCCGTTTCCATCAAGGAGTTTGAGATTTATATTGTCAAGTCAATTTTATTTGTAAAACTCATACCATAAATCATACATTCTCTCCTCAACTTGCTTTTAAAGTGCAGCAGCTGCATGTCACCTGACAGACCTGTGCAAAACCCACAGAAATGTGTGTGTAATGTTATAAATGCTGATTTTAAAATGATTTGATAACCTGATATGAGCACAATTTACTGTATACTTATGCTTGATTAACTTAAAATGACGATTCAATTTAGAAGTAAATGCTCTCTTGATTGGATGATTGATTATCAGACGCCATTGTTTTATCTTTAAGTAGCACACATGAGTGCACACGGACAGAGAGACAAAGGACAGGGTGTGTGCGACCCCTGACTGTGTCTCTATTCCTGCCCTGTAGTGCGGGTCAAAGTTGACAGCGGTCCGCATGCTGCTTTTACAGGCAGTAAAAAGCTGCAACTGAATACACAAGTCAAGGTGAAGGGAGGGGGGGCAGGTGTGGGGGGCGAGGAGCGACTTCAGGCTCCTGTTTAAAGATCAGTCATTGGTCACTTGTGTTTGCTTTGTCAGGACATGAATAATTTAGACTGGAGAATGATGATCTGATTGATTATCTGATGGAAGTTTAGGCTGATTATACGACTCGCAGCACTGAAGAGAGTCACAGTTAAAACATTTCAGTCTGATCAACTCTGTGAACGTACTCACAGAGTACATTCACACTGGTGCAATTTGGTCCACTTGAAACGAACCCTGGTCTGCTTCCACGGATAGTTCTGTTTGTTTGGAGTGGTGTGAACGCTCATTTGAACTCTGATGCGGACCAAACGAGTGATCCCTGGTCCACTTAAAACTGGGGGTCCTGGTGCGGTTCGCTTACAGTGAGAAATGCAAAAGGACTATCTAGTGAACCAAAAGCCCCTTTTACACTGCCAGATTTTCAGTGAATGTTGGGCCGTTTTACCCACCCTCAACCGTCAGATGATGGGGACGGTGACGAATGGGCCGAATGCTGAAAAAAGACTGATTGGGCTTTCCTGCAGATTTGCACAATATCCTGGTGTGAATGCACCCTTAGTTTAACAATATGTTGAATATAAGCTTTGAACAAACAGCGGCTCTGGAAAAAGGATTGACATAAAAACCTCAGAGGAAATAAACTGAATATATTTGAAAGTACAACTAAAAAATTGGCAGTTTGAATTTTTTTTCAGCTATAGAATATATAAAAATGACCATTTCCTTAAATTGTAACATGAGATGGAGTTCTGAATATGAACAATAAAAATATGAAGATCAGATTTATTGTGTCTCTGAAAACAAAGACAGAAATCCTGGAGAGAGAAGAAGAGAAGTGAAGAGGAGAGAGGGAGAGAAAATTCTCTGAGTTCTTGTCTTTCTTTTTAAGTGTGAAAGGAAGAACACACACACACACACACACACACACACACACACACACACCTGTCCGAGCAGCAGCTGTCCTGGGAATCGATCTGTCACTCCTGGAGCGTGGCGAGGATGAGCTGCCTTTGTGTGTTTGTAAAAAGAGCCTGTTATGACTGTGTGTGTGTGTGTGTGTGTGTGTGTGTGTGCATGCCTGCGTTAATGCGTGTTAATTTGTGAGAAGTGAAAGAGTGTGTGCGTGTGTGTATATGCCTATTTATGTGTGTGTTTGTCCGCTCTGGCATTCGGCGATTGTTGGAAGCCTGAAGATCTGAGCCGGCCGACACGACAACTGACAAAACCACATCTGTGTCAGCAAAAACTGAGAGTGTGTGTTTGTGTCTGTGTTGTCCCTCTAACTGATGTGTGAGTGTACACAAGTGTGTGTGTGTGTGTGTGTTAAAATGGCACAAATGCAGCATTAACTTTGTCAATCTTTAAACTTTAAGAAAGTGACAAACTGACCAGCCTCCTTTTGTTGATTGGAGCGGGGACAGTTGTGACACAAGCAGTGCAAAATATTACAACACTTAGTCCCACTACTCTGGTGTCCAACACTTGCTATGTCCTGCAGCTACTTCACAATAAAAGCTCCCATCTCATTTCAGTCAGCTCAAAGTTTTGACCTGACAAAGATCCAAGTAGGGTTGAAACTTTGTCCGTAACAAAGCTATGTGGCGTGAAGTGTGCAGGCGTTACTTTTATCCTCATAGACGCTGTTTCTTGATAGTCTTGCACCTATGTGATATGCAAACATATGCAAACACTGTAAAACTTCCATTAAAAGCCTCTTCCCAATCAATACCCAGTCCCTTTTATTGTGGCGACACATTTTGACAAACACCTGTCTCAGTGCTGACATTTCTGACTGCTGTTCTTCTTCCTTGAGTTAGCTGCTAACTACTAACAGCTACTTTTAAAAGCTTCTGCGGTGGGTTGCACATGTAACATGTCATTAAAACATCACACCAGTCCTGCCTATGGTCCTGTCCTGCTGGCTGTCCTGAGAGTAATTCATTCAGATTTACTGGTGTTTCGGATTTACTCGTGACTCTGTTAACTGGCGGCCTTCAGCCGAATGCATCTATGGTTGTCGTAGTGACTTTTCAACCAGGAAGAGAACACGTAGCTGTCCTCGCGAAGGCCTTTTTATTCAGTTTTTCAGAACAACCTCAAAACATAGCCGACCTGCTCCGTCTGTGGACTCTTGTTGGAGGAACCCAGTCACGGACTGACACTCAGTCGCACTTTGAATCACACTTGTTATGACGGGATGTTGAAAACAGGAAGAGGCCAAGTTGCTTTTCCTGTAAATCTAACTCCTGTCTCTAATAAATTTTCTAAATAGGCCTAGACAGTTTCGTCTCTGGTGCCTGTCTAAATAAACATGTACCATATTAAAGAACCGTTCAGCCCTGTGAAACGTAAAAAATAATATTTTCATGAGATTCGAACCCGCTTCATTGTGGGAAAATAAACCAAAGATGCACAATTAACATGGTGCGCCACGTAAACTACACAACCCCACAGACAGATACAATAAAAGTCCGACAACATACAGCCAGCTATGTCTTCAAATTGGGAGGCAGCCAGATCAACTTGTGACCACACTGTCCATGCACTGAGGAACATTTTACAATCTCACTGCTTTCCAATACAAAAAGCAGCAGTTTAAACCCACTTCATTCATAAACCTAACGTTTATTGTTGTGCCACAGGTCAATAAAGCCAATATTCATATACTCACGTGGAAATACTTTATTTTAAATCAAGTCTGTCAGTTAGATCAAATGAATCATTCATAATTGATTTATTATTTGAAGCCTAATATTTACACAAGTAATATTCATACTGGTTGAAATAAACATTTTGATTGTATTTCCTGATCTTTGCTGAGCAACAGTTTTGTGTGAAAGGCCTGTCCCAACTATAGGCCTGTTGAGTTCAGTGATTTAAGGAAATAGTTTTACAGTAATTATTCTCTTTCACCTTTGTGTGTGTCTCTTGTTGGTCATTTTGAATCTCCTCCTGAGGGCCGGGGCCCCTGACACTCTGGGCCTGTTCAGTAATCCATCCATGCTTGATGCCATAATATTTCCACCCTCACAAGTTTAGGTAAGCACTGTGTCTCTTTCCTTAAATATCCTGTCGTGTCTGAATAAAACCACGTGAAACATGTACCCAAAGGACTCCTGTGTCTGAGAGACAAAACGACGTCACTTGAAGTCGACAGTGTGACGGATTAAATCTGTTTTACCCAACTGTGTTTGTGTTCGTATCACTGGGATGGAGAAAAGAGAAACAGAAACCTACAAGCTGATCCATCACATAATGTAACAGCAGTTATTCCTCCTCCCCAACACACACAATATATCCAGTGAGCATGTGTGCACGTGTGTGTGTGTATGTGTAAATCCATCATGTTGTGTTTTGCACACACACATGCACGCACATACACACATATTACCTGGTGAGGGACAGTGTTTAGCAGCAGGGATGATATGTGTGTCATCTGTATTGGAGCTGTCACTTACACAAGGTCGCACATACACACACACACACACACACACACACACACACAACCTGCTGTTGAAGTGACAACCTGTAGCATGTAAACCGATGACGGATTATCTCGGCTGACCAGATGAGTGTGTGTGTGTGTGTGTGTGTGTGTTATGGGGTCTGATTGGGGCTCTGATCACTCCACAGACTCAGCTGAGCCCCGCCACTAAATCACACACACACACACACACACACACACACACACACACTTGGCTTCCCTCAATCTCCGACAACAACACACCCTGATTAGTCTCATCCGACAGTCGCTAATGAAGTCTAATTAATGAGGACAGTGTGTGTGTGTGTGTGTGTGTGTGTGTGTGTGTTGTACTCAGAGGCCAGCTGCCCCCCCCCCCCTTCCATCACCCCCTTGGGAAATCTGTCCCTCTCTTCTTCTGTCTTTATCCCTCGCTCGCTCACAGCTCTCACCCTCGTGTCCCCTTTTCATCCTGGACTTTCTCTGCAGCTTTCAGTCTCTCTTCCTCTCTCCTGTGTCCATCCATCCTCCTCTTTGTCCTTCTCCCCCTCTGTTTTCCTCTCCTCTCTCAGGTCTGCTCCTCCCCTGTTGACATTTTTTCCTCCAAATCTGACTCAGTGTGGAAAATTCACTCGTCTTATATTGTGGGCTCAGTCAGATTCAGCCTGACCGACGACGTGACTCACTTGTAGCTTAATCTTCTCCTCTATCAAACACCGGCTGTAACGATTAGCTATGACCAAAATATCAGGAACACTCCAGGACAGATTTGTATCAATCACCAATAATGCAACCAGCAGGCTGTGTGTGAGCAACAGATCAGCTTTACTTCAGGTTTTAGTGCAGAGCCAAAGTTCAGCAGGAGGTCACCTCACTCTGAAGAAGTTCCCTTCTCACCTCTAACTTTCATTAGCCCTTTTTACATGGCGCTATGGAGCCACTACGAAGTCATGTCGCTCCAGTGTGTGATTTTAGACAGCATGATGACATCATGGAAACAAAAAGGTGCATGACGTGTAACACAACAGTGTCGTCCACTAGTGTGACATATAACATACACGTCAGGAGAACTTATTAACAATAACAATGACATCACATATCAGTAAAAATCATTTAGCGTCCCTGTTATGTGGCGGCTGATCTCGTTGTCTTCTCGCAGTGTAAGGAGCTCCTGGACCTCATTGTTTTTCCAGTGTGAACATTTTTGATTGCTGTTCTTCTTCCTTGAGTTAGCTGCTAAGTGCTAACAGCTACTTTTAAAAGCTTCTGCAGTGGGTTGCACACATGACATGTTGTTAAAACATCACACCTGTTCTGCCTATGGTCCTGTCCTGCCAGCTGTCCTGTTTAAACATCATCATCCTCACTGTGACCTCGTCACATGTCCACGTTTGGTCATGGACTTTCCACGTCCACGTATGGCGTCCAAGGTACCCTGGGTGTGTTGGTTGTTGACGTTCTGGGACGCCGTGTCAACTTCAGCCTGTTACATACATTGTCTGTTTTCAAAATACACTTCTGTTTTCACAGGAAATGTACAGTTTGATACAGTCTCTTTCAAAATAAAAGCACTACGTCGGTACAACACTGCCAACTGATGTTTTTTTCCTTCAACAACACACACGTGTGTTGGGTTTAGGAAAAAAGAACAGGGTCTGGCTTTACAATCTTAGAGGAAGCAAACACCGGCCTCCTGGGTGAGTCAGTGGTTGTTGGACCCATCCTCCACCCCTCCCACCAGCCCTACTTCGCCTCGTGCTCCCTTAACTTCCATTGTTACCCGGCTGTGTTTCCTCCTGATGCCGCTGGGGACCGTTAGAGAATAATGGTGACTGGTCCTGTATGATGCCCACGTGAAAGCACAGCTTTTTTCATTGGTGTCTGACACGGGAAGTCACTGACCAAGCGCCAGTATTCGAGACTTCGTGAGACAGGGTTGGTTTATACAGACAACACTCCTGAGCTGTTACTTCCTCCAGTGGCAGATTAAAGGTGAGACGACTCTGTTCCCCCGTTCTGTGATCAAACCTTATACAGAGAACAGCAAGGCGGCACAATGGTGCATTCAATTCCAACCTTGAACAGGCAGAGTCTTTAGAACAGCATTAATTGATTCTTCTCTGCTGTGGCAATTATTGCACTGAACATTATAGACTGGCATAAAAATTTATTGGAAGTACAATCAAGCTACACACTGACATGACTTTCATTTACAGAAGAGACGATGACTCTGAAGGCTGGAAGAGTGAAAAAGATAAAAAAAACTGGAGTGATGGGAAGACAAACTGAAAGAGAGAGGGAGAGGGGAGGATGAGATGAAGATGTGCAGGAGGAAAAGAGCGTGTGTGTGTGTGTGTGTGTGTGTGTGTGTGTGTGTGTGATTGTAGCTGGTTAACCTTGGTGGGTTTCATTAGTGGCTCAAGGCCGGCAGGCTGAGGATGAATTAGGAGGCCAGGGGCCACAAATTTATCCTGGACAAGGCCCTCTCTGATTAAACCTGCTGGACACACACGTGTGTGTGCGCGCACACACACACACACACACACACGGACAAGCAAACACCTTTACTCATGGACAAAAACTGTCACACCCATAAAAATGAATATACGTGCAGAATTAAAAATACACAAAAATCAAGTAGATAAATACACACTGACACACATGAACACTCATTTTCACACACACACACACACACACACACACACACACACACACACACACACACTCTCTGACAGGCTGTAATCTACAGGGAGTTTATCATGTAAATACTTCAAACCCTCAGTTCCTCCCAATCTGTCACATACGGACCTCTCAGACCACACGTGTACCTTAGCATGTGTGTGTGTATGTGTGTGTGTGTGTGTGTGTGTGTGTGTGTGTGTGTGTGTGTGTGTGTGTGCGTTTGTGTGTGTAAGAGAGAGTTCACCTTCACCCACAGTGACAGTGTGAGAAGGCCCAAAAGCCGACAGGAAGCGTAAAGCGATCACGCCAGCTTTACCGATAAAAACGTACCAATCGAGAGTTGTCGCTGCGTTGTTTCCACGCTCTCTGTGCTCGGAGGACGACTCAAGGTCCAGGCGAGTTCATTGAGTTTGTCCCCTGATCCCAAGTCCCCCACCTGCCCCCTGAGACCTCTGGGAGACGCCTACGACAAGGGATCATCCTTCTGTCACTGTGTCCTGACATTTAACTGTTCAGTTTGGACACTTTACTCCGATTATGATTGAATTTTGCTAAATACTTCTTTACTTGATCTCTGCTGCTTTGAAACATTTGCTCTCTTCGTCCTGGTTTTTACATCTATTTTGAAAAATCTGCTCCTCCGTCTCCTTTTAATCATATTTATATCAGTTTCTGATCCTGAAATGTCTTATTTAAACCATCTTTTTTATGTTTGATAAAAAATATTGTACATATACTTCTGACTAACAGAAAAATGTGCCACATTTCTCCACTGCTCTCTAGATTTTGTTCTTATGTCTTTGTTTAGTTTCTTGGTAACTGACTTTGTGACCAACCTCCCCAAGACTCCAAACATTCAGATCACATCCAGTTCTACTGTGAACATAAAGAGGCAGCACATCATCAGTGACATATTGTATATGCATGCAGCCTCCTCCATTTCACGTAGCCTTGATTCAGTGTACGATGCATCTCTACGTATTATTAGGAATGCACAGTCCCTGACTCATCACTGCATTCTGTATGATTTGGTGTGTGGGACATCACTGACCACTCACAGACAGCAGCACTGGCATGTTGTTTTCTATAAAGCAATATTAGTCAAACTCCCAGCAAACCTCTGCACCCTGCTGTGTGTCAGCTCTGGTAGTTTCCAGCTACACTCCTCCAGGTGGCTGCTTGTTAATGAAGAAGAAGAAGAAGAAGAAGAAGAAGAAGAAGAAGAAGAAGAAGAAAGACCTTTATTGTCATCATTCAACATGTGTATGACAAAATTAAAGCAGCTGCCTCTGATGGTGACAAGTTTTAACAGATCTGGAGAAAACTGCATTTTCCTACTCTTCGTGTGCACGTTTTGATTGGCTGCTGCCTCGGCCAGGTCTCTGTTGTAAAAGAAATTTTCAGTCTCAATGGGACTTCCTGGTTGTATAAAGGGTAAATAAATAAAAAGTAAAAACAAAATGCAGAGTTTTTTAAGGGAAGATTTGGTTAATCCCTCAATATCCAGCTCATTAAAGAGTTAATTTACCTGTGAGTCTAGTATCTATCATCTCACCCTGACACTTCTTTAAAGTTTTATGATTTATGACACAAAAACTGACAGAATTTATTAAGAATTCTCACTCAGCCGTCGAGTCATTAAACCAGCGAGACGTTGCATAATGCACACTTTGAGAGGCAGAGAGGTTATAGAAGCAGTCGAAGGTCATCATGCATGTTCGTCTTCACCCTTCATCCTCCCCACACACACACCTCCACCCTCCTCAGAGTAATCTGACTGAGGAGGGTCAGCAGGTTCTTGGGACAGTTTGCAGGGTGACTGAGGTCACTCTTCTCAACCTGTAGGGTGATATTAACCTGCTAATACTCAACCCAGTGCCTAAACCCTGCAAGGTCAGGGCAGCTATCAGCGTCTTTACATGGAACACACACACACACACACACACACACACACATACACAATCTATGTATTTGTACAAACACGCCCACATACAGGGTTGTGGAGGCCCCTGAGTATTTGATTCCTGGAGAGCTCCCAGGTTAAGCAGATTGGTTGCTGGTCTGATCCATACTGGGCTGAGATGGAAATGAACCGGGTGGCCTTTCTCCCAGCTGGACCCGGTCCACGCAGGGTTAACCACTTCTTAAACTTTCTGTTTCTGTTATGTAAGAACAGTTTCAACAGAGGCTTTTTTTTGAGACATCGAGGAGGATGACGAAAAGCTTTTGCTCTTGAAACGATGCAAAAATAAACCCCATCATGGCACAGACACAGAGCACAGGAAACATTCAAGCGTTCAACAGAAATACGTTCCTCAGATCTTGTTTATGAATAAGGAGAGTCTGGAGAGCAACAAACTTTACTTTCCAAATACAGCAAGTCCGTCTGACTCAATGAACACAGTGAACTGAGTGAGGAGCCTTTGATGAAACACAACAAATCAGTGTAAGACTCCTCCATCACTGTGTCTGTGTGTGTATCATCATCAGCAGATTGTCTGCACGATAAAGTTGTTTAACCCTCTGAGGATGAAATAACTGTTGGGTGTATCTTGTTTAAATCTACACAGGAATAAAATCACTAATTTCACACATCAGATTCAGTGCACCAGGCATGATGAGCACTGGAGTCGTGGTCGAATCTGAGAAATGTATGTGTGTGTGGACTGATTTTTATTAACATAAAGGGTACATTCATCTGTCAGAGAGAGTCTTATTAAAGACACAGGAAGATCTCTGCATCATTTTTTACCTTATTTCTTTTCTTAAACTGTCTCTCTGGAGTGTGAAAGTGCACAAACACATTTTTTTTTTAATTTCAAGTCATAGTTCAATGGTTAGAGTGTCTTTATGTATGGCTTAGGGGCTGTACACACGTCTTTAATCGCCTGGAAAACGTGAGGTCGAGCGCTGGGTATACTCTCAACTTTCAAGGTTGCATAGGCAGCACAGTATCATGGCCTACTTACCAGACATCCTGACTGCAGAGCTGATCTTCTTCCAGGTGTAAGTGTGTATTTACAGAAGAAGGGAAATATATCTGTCAGCTTTGATTGGTTGTTCCTTATCACATGACATGCAGTGCATGCTGCTGTGTTCCAGAAGTTAAACTCTGTGTAACTCAGGGTGCAGCCGTCGTGCCCTCAAAAACAGGCGGTCGGGAACACGTGCACTGCAACGGCGTTGCTCTGTTGCTCTGCCTGCTGTGCGTCTACATTAAAAACAATGAATTCGAGGGCAAATGCAGCATGGGTACGGTCCCATCGTGAGCATGAGTTCCTGGAGAATATGGAGTGTTGAGGAGCTGTGGAGAACTTTCAACCTCCACGATGTTAGCTAATGACCCAAAATAAAATTCTATGGGATGAAATTATGTTTAGCCTCCAGAGTATAGGATGAGTCGCCCCATGTTAACATTAAAGAGGAAAAGAGAGGTATTGTGGAGAGATACTAAGAGACAAAAGTTGAGATAAAAACAATTATTGCAGCTACGCAGGGTAAAAGTTTGTACAGGTTGCATACTTTTAAAATAAATGTACTACATTGGTGCAACACCACAAACTGATGACTTTTTTCCTTCAACAACAAACACGTGGTTACGTTTAGCCAACACAATACTTGTAGTTCGGTTTAGGAAAAAAGAACACTTCCTGCAAGATTGTAAAGCCAAACCCTGAACAATGGCCTTGCGAGAGAAAGTCAGTGGTTGTTGGACCCATGCACCACCCCTCCCACCCACCCTCCTCAGACTTTTCCCCCTTTTCTTATGTTGTTGTTCCACACCGCCGGGTGCTGTTGCAGAATAACGATGACCGGCTGCGTATCATGCCGACATACAAGGACGTCTTTTTTTCTTCAGTTTGTGATGAAAATTAATTGAAAGCCTAGTGCTTCTAATAAAGACGCTAAATGGTGCCTTTGGCAACGATATCACATGCTGAAGCCTTGTGACAAAGCGTCGGTATCAGACGACTTGTGAACAAGCACAGACTGGACCTCTGCAATTGTTACAAATGGCTGAATGTCCCCAGGTCTAAAAGCTAAGACTGATCTGATTAAATATAACAGCTCAAAAACGTCTCATCACAACGCAGATCAGAGAGACTGAAGGTTTGAATGATTTTCGGCCGAGCAGCCGGAGGACGAAACCAGAGAGTTGTTTTTGTGACATCTACAACAAACTTCAAAGGTCTTTAAAGTTTGTACGGTCATCAATTTGACTCAATTCACTCACTGTTTTAGAAAGCTTGTCGGTCAGATACAAAGGAGGTTTGGAGCATGGGTAATATTTCTGAACCACTTTACCTTAAATCCCATCTTCATGTGGATTTATAGCCTGTTTTCCAGCTGCTCCGCTGTTGGATGTTACATTAAAGAACATCAAACGAGGAAAAAAGCCCATCAGTCTCACACACTTTCCCTCTGTGTCTCTTTTTATTAGTTTCTTGTCTTTTACCATCTCAATCTGCTCCAAACACACACGCACAGTCAAACACACTCTGTACAGGTCGGGTGCGTTTGATTTATTCTGCTGAGTTTCCTCCATGGCTCATTTCCATAAATCACATGTCAGTGTGTTTGTAGCCAGGGGGACGTTAACAAGAGGCCGCAGTCCAAACACAGAGCGCATAAAACCTCCTGAAAACACTCCCGACACACAGCGCCGACCGGCTCTACGGCCACATCCATCAACGCACAGAGGAGGTCGGAAAATTTCATGTGGAGACAGCGAGGAAATGTTTTGTCATCTGAAGAGCGCTGTTGAGAGAAAGCGTTTGTGTGTTTGAAGTGTGTTTGTGTCCTCCACTTTCTCAAGTCGGACCACATGCAGAGTGGAGGGCGGGCCGCGGGTTCAGCCCAGATCTGAGTCTGTGTGTGTGTTTGCTTACTGTGTAGTGTACACACACACAAATACACACACACTCACAAGTCCTCTGGGGTAAAAGTTCACACACACCCAGGGTTAGGGCTCGGGCGGCGGTCATCGTTTCTATGGAAACGGCCACTTAGATACTCCTTCCTGTTTTGTTGTCCTGAAGGCAGAGTGGCTGTGTGTGTGTGTGTGTGTGTGTGTGTATGTGTGAGTGTGTGTTTCCCACGCTGCTGCTGCTGTGATTGAATCAGATACTATCTACTGTCTTCCCCCCCTCCTGTTTACTAAGCACTTCCTCTCTGGCCTCAGGGGTCAGAGGTCAGCCTGTAAACTGGGACTGAGTCTGGCCTTGAGTTTGGGCTGAACTGGTTTTACATGAAAAGTCCAGTCGCTGCTTTTTAAAGTTTTCAAACAAAGATGTGAAGACTCAGACGCTCTGTTGAACATCTCACTCTGGTTCGGCTTCAGTCCTGCAATGAATCAACCAGCTGAACAGTCTGAGGTCAGTCAGCCCGCTGAGTCCTTTTTGACCTGATGTCTCTTAAGGTGCGGACACACCAAACGGACATCAAAGAACTAGCGGCGAGGAAAGCCAACTGTTGCGTCGTCTACGTCGCCTCACGTCGCCCTGTGTCAGTTGCATTTGAACACACTACACGGACTACATCCGACGGCCAAGTAGCACGTACGTTCTGCGCCTGCGTGAGAGAGAGCGGAGTGAGAGAGTGGTACATCCTGTCAGCCGAGGGGTTTCCTATCTGTGCAGCCGAGCACCGCAGCACCTCCACGGACTATTACATCCAGACGGTCCCGGTGTTTCCTCCGCAGGCTCCACTTCACTCAGCTGCCCGATAAACCCGCTGCTTCTTCCCACTTTAACCTGAATAACAAACCAGGGCTCGGTGCTCCGGTTGGATCCAAACGGAGAGCCGGGGCTAGCTCAGAGACTAGCGGAGGCTAACTGGCTGTGCTTCCCTCCGGTCATGCTGCGGCTAACGCTCCGCTAGCCGCTCCCAGCTAGCTCCGGTTTGTTATTCAGGATAAAGTGGGAAGAAGCAGCGGGTCTGTGGGGCAGCTGAGTGAAGTGGAGCCTGAGGAGGAAGCACCGGTTAGCCCCGGTTTCACTACAGGCAGATTCACTCGCTACAGGGGCGAGGAAATAAAACCTGAACAGCCAATCAGAGTGATCTCTCTCACCGACAAGCTCCGCCGCCGATTCAACATGCTCAATCAACTGAAAAGCCGCCGAAGATTTATTTTGCTTATTTTTTACATGTTTTGTCACAAGGATTTATTTGTAGGTGACCGTGTGCCTTGGAAATAGCAAATACACTGAGAGGTTCCAAACAAATTTGCTTTCATGATTTGATCTGACAATGGCACGCTGAGATTATGCAAAATGATCTTATCCCAATGCGTCAAATACCACCGCTTTGTCAGTTGAACAACACTCTTTTGTATCTTTAAAAAAAAAAAACGTGGATAAAACATTTTGTTTTTAGGTTAATTTCCTTAAATTCAGGCAACAAAAGCGCATGGTTGTGTTTAGAAGAATCATCATGGTTCATGTCAGCATGATATGTGGCTGGTCGCTGTCATTGTTTAACGGCATCTGGTGTTGTCAGGGCAAAATGTGGCATGACAACAATGAAAGTTAAGGGGGAGGAAGGGGTGGTGGACGGGTCCAACAGCCACAGACTTTCACCCAGGCGGCCGGTGTTCACTTCTCATAACATTGTAAAGCCAAACGCTGTTCTTTTGTCCTAAACCCAACTGTCAGCGCCTGATGTGCATGACACACCTGTGAAGGGTGCCTCTGTGGATCAGTGTCTACTGCCCACCGGCAGTATTTGATGAGTTTGAAGTGAGGCCAATTTATTAGGTACACACAGCTGAAACTAATGCAGTCAAAAACAACAGTGCTGCAGTAAATCCTCCTGTGTGGTCATTTTGAAGGCTTCAGTCTGTGATTGTGTTTGTTATGGGTGTTTCTCTTATTTTGTCCACCCCTCCTTCAGCCTGACACTTTTTTTTTATCTTGCTCTTAACTTAATCAAGAGGACCCCTCTGGAGCCTGTTAGACTTTATAGATCAGCAAATAGAAAACATCATGTGTCCTTCGAGGATTGATCACACACACTGTTCCCCTCAGGAGCCGTTCTGTGGCCCTGAGCTGGGCCAGCATCTTGACTTATTAACTGCCTCTGTGACACATGTGTGTGTCTGTGTGTGTGTGTGTGTTGATTGTAATCCGTGTTGCGGCGATTAGCGTCACACAGTCCCTCCTTTCCCACGAGACAAGCTGTCAACTCAGAGACGGGAAAGGATAGAAAAGTGGAGAAAGAAAAAGAGGAGGGATGAAGGAGAGCGTGAGGAGGGACAGCTGGAGGGAGGCGGAGGAAAAACGATAGAAAGTGAAAGAGAGAGCGAGAGAAAAAAGGACAGGTGACTGAGAGAGGGAAAAAGGTAGAGAGGTGCAGACAGAGTTCGCATGACAGAGGGATGACACAGCAGCACATGTCGTCATAGCCAAAGCCTGGAATCGTGATCACTGGGCAACACAATATTTTACATGACATAAATTAACTGTGGAGCAAAGACAGTGGGACGTGATGGGGGGATGAAAAACGAAAGCACGCATGAGAGGAGAGAGGAGAGAAAGAGAGAGCAATAAAGATGAGATGGGACTGATACTGAAACAGAAAGAAAAAGAGGAAGTGATGAGGAGATAAGCAGGAAAACAGAGAGCGATGAAGAGATAAAAGAGGGAGAGTTTGTTCTCTGTAAACACCAGACTTCCTTATAAACTGTCTGGTTTACACAAACACCACTTTTCTCACAGTGGGAACTGAATAAATACATCACATTTAAGACGTCAAGAAGAAAGTGCAGCAAAACACGCATGTGAATATTCTCCTGCACTAATTACTGTCTAATATGCAGCCAGTGAGCAAAAGATGATCCCACACAGACGGAACATTTAAAGAGTGATGGAAAGATTTGGATTTGTGTGCTGTGACAACGAAAGTGTTTGAACACATCAAACCTGTGTGAATCCCGGCGTGACTAATAGCTGACATTTAAAGAATATTGAGCAACAGTGTGACGGGAGTTTTGCTCGTGCTGGGGAAAATTTGAGAATATAGTTTTTCCTTTTGTGCGTCCTGAGCAGGCTGCTCCCTGTGGTGACTTTCCATCAGACAGAGATAAAGGGACAGATACACAACAGGGGAAAATGAAGAACAGCCTCTTTGTGATTTAACATGTCCAAAGATTTCATGCCATCTGAAAGGAAAACTGTTCTTTTGTGTCAGACGTCACAAGTAGTTTTGTGAACAGGACAAATCTAGTTCTGTTCAGGTAGATAGATTTTTGAGTCTGAGTGGTTCTCGCAGTTCAGTTCGCCGCCTGCTCTCTGATTAAAGAGCCACAGGACGAGCAGATGAGTCACACCTGCAGTAAAATACCTTTAGATCCACACAGTGTGTGTGTGTGTGTGTGTGTGTGTGTGTGTGTGTGTGTGTGTGAGGAGAGGAGGAGAAGAGGAGAGAGGTCTTGACCTGCTCGTTCGCTTTCAGCCACCTCACTTTCTCGCGGGAGTTTTACGTTCATGTCACGCCTCCCAAACACTTCAAAACGCCTCTGTAACCTCCCAGTCAGGAAGGGAGCGGCCGACAGGTCAGAGAGGAAGAGGATGGCGAGAAAAGGAATCAGGCTTATCCGTATAATAGACACTCACGGGATTGTTGAACATGTTTTAAAACTGTGGACTTTAATCTGCCTCTCCTGGTTTCAGTTCATCCATCAACTGTTGGCACCTGTTTGTCGGAGAGTCACTCTCATTCACCTCAAAGAGCGTTAAGAGGTCAGACCACAGACTGGATAAAATTATGGAAGTAGCTACTGTGCCATCTTTGTTTCTTTGGAGCTAGAAGTGACCATATCTGGGTGAGAGGGTGGAGCTGTAGAGGAGCGAGGGGTGGATCGGACTGAGCAGCCTGGTCTCACTCCGAAGGCTTCGAATAGCAGCACTTGGTCAGTGTCCTGTGGCGTTGAGGGAATCATGGCGGGACAACAACGTAAGTGAAGGAGGCGGGAGTCCGAATAGGGCCGGTGGGAGGGGTGGTAAATGAGTGCAACAACCACGGACTTTCACCCAAGAGCCCGCTGTTCACTTCCTGTGAGAATGTTTATTAAACCATGATGTTTTGCTCTAAACCTAACCATGTACTTTTGTTGCACAAGGAAATAAATGTACATACGAGATGTTTTACACAAGACACGATGCATGTACAGTAACAAGTGTAAACTGACACACCGTCCTGGAACACCAACATCAGATGCAGGAGGAAACCTTGTGTATCGTATGTAGACGTGAAAAGTCTCTAGTTGGGATGAGAACGTGTTGACAGGTTAGTCAAGTTCTTCAGCATCAAACCGGTAAAATCATTTCTTTGTGGAGCGTCACTGTGCACACTGTGATGTTGAGACAGGAAAGAGAAAAACACAAACTGTAGCACAACATTGGAAAAACATGGCCTAAAATATTGTCTGCTGTAATGTTAAGCTTTCCCTTGACTGTGTCCACATACTTTTGGCCATACACTGTATAAATACTAATTTATATATTTGACATGTCAAGATAAAGAGACGGAGATGAAGGAACAAAACATTTAAACTGAATCAGAAAAAATCTTGAGGTTTTCCAAGGAAAATAATCTACACGTCTTTCCAGGACGAAATCAGTGTTGTTAAAAGGGGAAGAGATAAAGAGGAAGAAGAAGAAGAAGAAGAAAAGAAGAAGATGATGAGAGACAGAAGGATGGAAACCCTGAACACAAACAAAGGCAGAGAGAGTGAGCCAGTCCAGGTGATAGTTACCTGACCATCAAGCCTGTAATTTGCGCCCTGACGACAGGGCTGCCGCCGGCGATGTTTCCTCAGGGACTGTCTCCTGAGGCACCCTGACGGAGCCATGAGACCACGCCCCCTTTCGTCCCACTCTTTGATCTCTGGTGTCCTGGACCTTTTAAATTGACGGTGTGTTTGCAGCCCGGGAAAACCCCCATTTCCAAGTGTGTGTCACCTGTACAGGTACACGACCGTGCTGTGAGTCACACTCACGGGAACATGAGTCAATAAAGCGCTGACAGGGAGGAGCTGCGATTTCTAAAATTAGCAGGTGAAAACACGAAGGGGTTTAAATTTCTAAATGTGGGAAATTTGGAATATAAAGGTCATCATGGATGAACATTATCATGAGCAGGTTTAAAAGTCATGTTTAGAACAATCATGTCGTCAGGACTGGAGGATGTTATGTCACACACTTCTATATATGACCAAGACACAAAAAGACAAAGAAAACACTGTGACGCTCTGAACAAAGACAGTGACCTGTTTTATCACATCATCTTTAAACTGCCACATCTCCATATTCTGACTTCACTCTAACAGGAAACAGAACTCCTCTCATAAACACACAGACATCCTACGAGGTCCTGCAGATATCAGGGGTAAATATAGTCAGAATGTTTGTCCATACTTCAGTAATTTGTAGCTTTAAATTAGTATAAATGTTTGGCTACAGCACAACATCAAAATAATTTCCACCAAAGGTATAGCTTTTTGAAAAACAGGAAAATCTGCTCTGAACAGGTGACAGACTGCTTTCACACTGCCAGTAGACCAGTGCTGTCTGTTTTTTTTCTGGTGTGTTACGTTCAACGTGGTTACGACTTTTTATAAATCTCTTACTCATTTAGTGTCTCTTCATACTCAGTGCTGAATAATTTGGATTGATGTTCGAGCACTGCTTGGACTGAGAGGGATGATATTTTGCAGCCTGACTCCTGGTATCCTGTCGGTAAAGGGGCTAAAATCAGAGTGTTCAGTTGCGTGTTGTGTTTCCATCACTGCTGATCAAAGCCGGAGCCGATAATTCGACACATTCTCACGGACTTTCCAAGTCGAGATATGATGTACAGGGTGCCCTGGGTGGGATTGTTATTGACGTTCTGGGATGCCGTGTCAACCTCAGACTGTAACATGCATTGTCTTACGGGAAGTGAACACTGTTGGTGGTTGTTTAACCCATCGAGCACCCCTCCCGCCCACCCTACCCGTAGTTTTGCCCCTTTAACTAATAAAGTATTTCTGATTACCTTATGTTGTTGTCGCACAGTGTTTCCTCCTGACGCTGCCAGGCGCTGTAAACAATGACCGGCGGCTTATCGTGCTGAAGTTGAAAGGAAGGCTTTTTCTTCTTGGTGGGCGGGGCTTGAAATTAACTTTTATACATGATACCAGCAAAATTTTGGGAGCACCCACCGTAATGTAAGAAGCACCAACAGTGTAATCGATTTTTTTTATTGCAACAAAAAGTTGACATTATACTGTATACATTACATTGTATGTGTGTAGTACACTGATCATTAACTTTTTCAGTTGAAGACATTTTTTTGAAAAAACACCACTGAACCACTGAACACCACTGTGAATGGAAGAGAAACCTTCCTGAGGCGGGCATGTCATCAGAACAGGAGGCACAAGGAGCAGAGTGAATGCATTTCGTAAACAACCAACATGGCTACTGATTTTGAAACTGCGATGGTAAATGTGTTGAACGAACTGGAATGTACATTTTCTTTAAAAGCAGAACAAACGGCTGCACTGAAAGCTTTTACTGAACAAAAGGATGTGTTTGCCGTCCTTCCTACGGGGTTTGGTAAAAGTTTAATTTACCAACTGGCTCCGCTGATCAGGAAAAAGATGGGACTCAGTGGCTATTGTTGTTTCTGCGCTAGTTGCTCAAGGAAGTGACTAAGCTGGGAATCACAGCCATGCAACACAGAGTCCACAGGGAGGAGGAAATCCGCAAAGACGGCAACACTCTTTGCCAGACATCATCACAGCTCATCTCCGCTGCAGCTTGCTGGTCTGTTTACAGTGGCGTTGTGGCAGCCTACATCACATGTTTCGTTTACTCTGATTGGTTTTCCGTCTTTCCAATTGCGTGAAGGGGCACTTTGAGTGACAGCCATTGATACCGCCCCTCGGGAATAGAGGAAATGTACACTCTGTGTCCAGACCCATTCGCGTTTTGTGAATTGGGTCCAACAACACCAGGCTAGTTCAGTGGTGTTTTTTCTAAAAAAAACAGTCTTTCAGCGTTCTCTTCATTTTCTCTCCTCTCCAGCATGAATTAGCTTCGGCTTCTAGTTCTGAGTGACAGAAGTGCTGCGGTTGTGGAGTGATTTGAGGCTAATAACCAATAATAACCAATCTAAAATCAGCATTAAAGGTCAAGCTCACGTTTAATTGGTCACTGTCAGCTCACGAGGTGGAGGGAACTTTATCAGTGTAGCCTACTAACTTGAGGGGCGGGGGGGACTTGTGAATGAGACAAAATTGTTGCACCAGAAGAGTTATTTACACTCGCACCAGTGCTCCCAGTTATATTTTGAGGTCGCACAGATTAAATTTTTGTCGCATATGCAACCAAAACGGTCGCAATTTCGAGCTTGGTGTCTGACGCTGGAAGTCAGATTTCAGAGTGAGACTGGGTTGCATGAAAACAAGTGACTACTGCAGAGTCATTTGATCCGACTGATTCATATCTTGTTTGGCTAAAACGCACAAATGATAGAAAAGGTCTTGTTTTAAAAGGGTTAATGTGCCTGTTTCTCAGAGACCTCCTATTAATCCCTCTGACGAACAGTTGCCATACTTTAGGCACGGAAGTGAGAAAGCATATTTTCTAAAATGTTAAACTTCCTGGATGTGCAGTGTGAACTGCAAATAACCACTCTGTTAAATGGAACCTGAATAAAGGGTAAACTCATTTTATGTAGAAACATGTTCACCTTCCTCTTCAACCCAGTTTAACCCAGTAACAATCCAGGTCAGGTATTTAGGGACAGCATGTGTGTGTGTGTGTGTGTGTGGCAACCCCTTTTCCCCCCCAGGGGCCAAGACCAAGCTGTCGCCTCCTCCATCCATCACCGACAAGAGAAACAGAGAATAGAAAGTCATAAGAAACACATGAAACAGATGAATAAAGTTCAGATGGAAAAAAAAGAAATATGAATGGAGTCAGAGAGGAGGAATAAGAGAGAGTGTACAGATGGAGAGAAGAGGAGAAATCAAAGAGAGGACAGACGGAGGGAGGAGGCAACAGAAATGACTGACCTCTTTAAACAACCTCTTCCAGTTTAACAGCAGAAGAAGAAGAGAGGGGACGGGGGAAGATGAGAGAGCTGAAAGCAGAGAGGAGGAGAAGGTTGTGCCTGATGACAGGAGGAGACACAAAATGATATAATGATGTAGAGGAGAGAGGAGGCCACAGGGTGAGGAGGTCAGAGTAGAGAAGTCATGAGGACAGCAGAAAGACGGAGGAAGAGTATCTGACTGATTTTGTGACACGTATCAAACTCTTAAAGCATATTGAGAAATAAATGTTTCCTGAATGTACAGGCATGCTCAGAGGAGGTGGAGAAACAAAGACAAGGGAGCAGCTGAGCTCCTTTTTTCAGGTGAAAGCAGAGGAGGAGCAGAAGGAGGTTAGAACGATATACAGGCAATATATTTAGCCATGCTAAGTGGCTAATGGGCATGGAGCTACTTCTATGTTTCAGATGATACGTCATGTTTGTAGTTGACCCATCCATCCATCCATCTCCATCCATCCATCCATCTCCATCCATCCATCCATCCATCCATCCATCCATCCATACATACATCCATACATATCTGCCTATTCAAGGCCAGGTCTCAGGGGCAGCAGGCTGAGCAAAGCACCCCAGTTGTCCCTCTCCCCAGCAAAAACTTTCCAGCTCCTCCTGGAGGACCCCGAGGTGTTCCCAGACCAGATGAGATATATAATCCCTCCAGTGTGTTCTGGGTCTGCCCCGGGGCCTCCTACCAGTTGGACGTCCCCAGAACACCTCTAACAGGAGGCACCCAAAAGGATCCTGATCAGATGGCCCCCCTCAAAAGGCCTCTTTTGACATGAAGGAACAGCGGCTTGACTCGGATTGGGATGTAGATGGAATGGTAAATTGAAAGCTTTGCCATCTGGCTCAGCTCCCTCTTCACCACGACAGTCCGGCACAGTTCCCACATCACTGCAGACACAGCACCAAACTGGTTGGGCTGCCGTTTTTCCAAAAAAAGACAACATTCCTATGATGAAAATGATTATTCCACTAATATTCCTGTTTATATGCAGCTGTGCACTCTTGGATTAATGTGTCCTAACTTGTCTTTTATCACATCAAAATATGAAGAAGAGAAATGGCTGGAGATGCTTGTCAAATTTTTTTCCCCAACGTTTCCTACCAGTGGTGGACTCAAAAAACCCAAATCTAATATTTAAAGTTGGTGTGTTTCTGCTTCTGACCAGAAATGTGAGCTTTTCTTTTGGACATGCATCTCAACACCGTCTGACACACTGCTGGTAAGCTGGTTTGTGTCGGACAAACAGACAAGAGGCTGTGTGTTGCAAACTGCAGGAAAATCCCAGCTGAGACTCACATCCTGAATGTGCTGTATACATGTTGGAAGAATGCTCTGAAAACCTGAATGATATCAGCATATCCTACGTGTCTTATATGGAAAAGTCGTGACTGAGGACAGACATTTAAAACATCCTCCACTTTTAGCTTCTGTGTTGTCAGCCCAGTCTCCACAGGAAAATGTTGTATGTTCTTTTTGCATACCACATTAAGTTACATTTGCATGTTTCATACATATCACTGTTTCTCAAGTGATGTAGTATATAAGCTGACTGTCATCTGGAGGTGACACATTGGAGAGATGCCTGCCAGGCTGCAGACTGCTGTTCAACACCAACAAACTAAAAAACCTCTTGAGATTTATTGAGTTTATTGATTCAACATCTATGAAATAGATGTGGCTGAGGAGAGCTTCTCACACATGCAGGTATTAAAGGCCGGTGCTCTTTAGATCCAACGACACGTGAGACCAAAAAAGGGAGAGGTGAGACTTGCACTGTGTTTTGTGATTGATAAGTCACAACCAAAAATACCAGGGCACACTGCTTTGCAAAACTGAAAGCCTTTATAAATGGGCTTCATGCTGACACGTTTCAGCTCCCAGTCTTCACTAGGGCAAATAAAAATGAGCTGCAGCTCTCAGAGAGACCAGACTGGTGTCAGCTGCAGGCAGTCAGAGCCGCTCTGGATAATCGTCACAGGTGCAATCAATGAGATGAGTGAGAACACAATCAGGTGAACTCCGACAAAGCA
The DNA here is from genome assembly GCF_011397635.1 of Epinephelus fuscoguttatus. Lineage (NCBI taxonomy): Eukaryota > Metazoa > Chordata > Actinopteri > Perciformes > Serranidae > Epinephelus > Epinephelus fuscoguttatus. The sequence goes on along the minus strand of NC_064759.1, from coordinate 1,456,666 downwards.
CCTCTGTGTTCAAGACCAGCAAATTCACCAGATATTCACATGATGTCATAGAAAAACACCCACAGGGAATAAAGATAAATGAATATGCGGTGGTTCCGTTTACAGAACATTCAGACATTCAAATGTAACACATCTGTGGAGGAAAGGATGATGCAAACATTTTTTGTACACTTTCCTACAAAGGTGATGCACCCATGTTCACACATAACCCACATAATTTGACGGCAGTAAACAAGGAAGCAGTTCAGAGCGCTTGTAAGGAGGCAGGTTGGGGTGGTGGATGGGTCATAAAAAAATACAGACTTTCACCGAGGACTTTCCCCTCGAGTCACGAGTTTGGATCTGTGTGAACTTTGTGTCATTTTAAGATACACGTTCCCCATGTCTCTTTTCCTAAACCTAACCTCCGTAACATGGAGGCTTGGATGTTAATCAGGATGTTATTCACGGGGTGCATATTGGTAGGATATCATACGAACCATTCTATGAGAACATGTTGGTCAATGCCAAAATGCCTTTTTTAAATATTTAGTTACATAACTTTTAAAGTTTTTCAATGAACACAGGAATGAAGCGGAGTTCAGAGAGGTTTCTGGTTAACAAAAAATGTAAAATCTACATTTAGTAGCTCATATTTTCAACTCCTCTGAGGAATAATAAATCAGTAGTAATAAAGTGTGTTTTTGCATCGTGCTCCGCTGCAGGAGGTGCAGCTTTCAGTCGTTGCACGTCTCAAGTGCACACCATGTTTTAACACCACACATGAAGGAGCCTGAAACTGTTGTTGATGTTTTGCACAGAAAGCAAAATGAGGGAAATGTGTTCAGTCAAACTTTAGTTAAAAAGCATTACTGTGATCACCATGACACTTGTGCTCACATCGCAGACGCACACAGTTTTCAGAGCATCGGTTGATTATAGAGGAAACTTCGGCTGCGATTACCTTCATTTTCTCTACTTTAGATAATACGGTTAAACTGGGGATTTATTTAAATCCTGTCTGAGTATCCGACCGCTTGTGTTGCTCTGATGACTTCTGTTGTGGACACATCCTCAAACCTGACAAATGTCCTGAGGCATGATGGTTAAAAAAAATAACAGATTGTGTGTGATTGTGAAGTGTGTATTTGATGATGTTTCAGCCTGTCTATCTTTTTAAAGAGGATGATGATGATGATGTTCATCAGGTTTAAATCTGCCTCACACCCTCCATCCCACCTCGCTCACTCTCCATCATAAAATATTAAAACAGAGAAACTTTGTTATAAGAAACAGAAGGCGACACGTCCTACAGTCCTCTCTGCCTTGGAGGGAGAATTTACACACACACACACACACACACACACACACACACACTCGGGGGTCCTCCTCCCCTCCATATTGCCGCCATGCCTCTGGCGAGCTGTAAAGCAGCAGGTCTGTGAGTTTTCAGGGTGTGGACGATCCAAACTATTGACCGGCGCAGCGCAGCAACGCCACGGCTAAATTAGCAAGATGGCCCCTCCCTGAGAGCGACATATGTTTTACTGTCTGTCTGAGTCTTCCCCCCAAACACACACACACACACACACACACACACACACACTGTCCCTCTACCAACACCTCCTCAGGTCAAACAAATCCCTTTCAAATCTGGGCCCGCAGCCGCCACACAGGGGGTAAGACGGGGTGACTCTGAGCAGGGAGTGTGTGTGTGTGTGTGTGTGTGTGGGTGTGGGTGTGGGTGTGAGAGTGTGAGTTAGTATGTGTGTATGAATTGTTGAATAGTTAGTTAAACCCCAGTTTAAATTCTAATGAGTCTTGTAGCTGAATGTTTTCACAGCTTTTAATTGCGACATTTTTCTGTCACATTCTACAAAATATACTAATATTAAAAATATTAAATGAAACCTGGATGTCATTATCAACATTTCGTTGGTCCTTCCTGTCACATTTGGTAATATTTCAGTCAGTATTTTAATCTGAGAAAGAGGTGACAGCACTGAAACAGGCGTCATGATGCCACTGCATCCTCAGATCAACAAAACTGAATGTTCCTTTAAGGATCTTAGACGATATTTTGAAAAAGGAGGAAAAGTGTTTTCTCAGGGTTTTAATTACTTTAATGTAAAACAGAAGGAACCCTGCTTGTCTCCTCCTCGTATTGATAAAACGATGGTGTGTTTATGTTCAACCAACAGGAACTGAAAAAGTGACAAATTCAAGAAGTTGAAGAGACTTTAAAGCCTCTCTCTTCTCTCTGCTGAGAGGAATGTGACTCACCACATGCTGTGATGTACAGAATCAGGCTGTTGTCATGCATTGTTCATTTTCCTCTGAAAAGTAATGCTCCACGTGTTTGGGAAGGCTGCGATCACATGACGAACGCACTGACGAGAGTAAAGAATAAGGAAGTGTAAGGTTGGGGCCGGTGTTAAGGTTCTTTTCCTAAACCTAACCTCAGTAACTTTACATTACTTTACGTACCAATGATTACATAATGTCAGTCATAAAACACTAATTCTTAAGATATCATACCAGCTGGTGTGTGAGGATACGCTGACATAATGTGTGCGTGTGTGTGTTGTTAAAAAATCAATCAGCCTCTTTAAGCTTTCAAAGTCTCACTGAACTGAAAGGAAAATTCAGGATGTTTAGAAGGAAGCGTGTCATTCCCACCAACAACAGTGGAGTTTACCACTCTTTGTGTGTGTGTGTGTGTGTGTGTGTGTGTGTGTGTGTGTTAATTAGCTGAACTGAGTTAATCATCAGCAGGGAATGAGGTGGCAACCTGCAGAGCTCAGTGACGTGTCCCACATGCTTTTGCAGCCAAAACAGACGCAATAATCCTTCCCTCCTGTGTGTGTGTGTGTGTGTGTGTGTGTGATCACACATGGGTGATCACACACACAAAATTACATAATCTCCTCTAATATCTGTCACTAGTTTCAGGATTGACGTGCTAAAATGAAAATGTTAGGTCATATGGTAAACCCTCATCTGCAGGTGAACTTCTGTAAAATAATATGGTAGACAGTTCTTTAATAGCTGAGTTCACTCTGGAAATAACAAATGCATTTTGTGTAAGGAGTTCTTCAGGTGCGTCGTAAACACCGACGGATCCAGTGAACAGAAAACAAAGAGAAAAGACTTCAGTGGATTAAAGTCAGATAAACTGAATTCACAGACTAAATAAAGTGGGGAACTCCCGTCCAAGTCTTGTTCGCTTTAGGGGACTCGCTGTGAAGGATTTTGGGTGGAGTTCTCTGCTTCTGTACGTTCAGCTGTGTGACTGAATCGACAGAGCGGGACTGCACCCGGGGATTTTGGGCTGTGGTCTGATTTTCCTGCGAGTTCAAAACTACAAGACAAACAGTTTGACCAAGATGACAGCACAGATGTAGAGGAGGTAGAGCAGGAAGGCTGGAGGGGGATTTGGACCTTCTATGTTTCTCTGGAACTTGAAATGACCTTTTCTCAGTTAAACGACAAACTTCAGCAGTGTTGAGTCAAACAGGTTCATAAATTTCACAGAAGGATTTCTTGGTCAACTTTTAGATTTTGTGTGTTGAACTGAACGTTGGAGCCTGCAGGGGTCTTACTCTCACACTGTCCTGTCTATCTGTCCAGGCTCTACCTTCCTTCGACAGAGAGAGTCGTCTTTGTTTTGGCGAGTCTCGCTCTCCTTGTTTGTAATCTGCTGAGACCAGTTCACTGTCTCAGACACTGGAATTAGACCAGTGGATTAAACTGGTGAAGAATTAGCCTGATGAGTTTTCTCAGCCAACACAGCGGCCCCCAAAACTCCCCCAAGCTGTAAGCTGCTCACAGTCTGAAGACAGGCTCTCACTGTCTGAGACACACACACACACACACACACACACACACACACACACACACACACACACACACACACCAAACTCTTTTTTCCTAAACCCAACTATGTGTGTTTGTTGTTGAAGGAAAAAAAAACATCAGTTGGTGGTGTTGTAAAGCTGGTGCTTTTATTTTGAAAGAGACTGTATCAAACTGTACATTTCCTGTGAAAACAGAAGTGTATTCTGAAAACAGACAATGCATGTAACAGGCTGAAGTTGACACGGCGTCCCAGAACGTCAACAACCAACACACCCAGGGTACCTTGGACGTCATATGTGGACGTGGAAAGTCCATGACCAAACGTGGACATGTGACGAGGTCACAGTGAGGACGTGATGGATGTCTATATCAAAGGGACAGCTGGCAGGATGGAATCATGGGCGGCGTGTGTGTGATGTTTTGATGACGTGTAATGTGTGTGACCCAGGGCGGGGAAATTTAAAAAGTAGCTGTCAGTGAGCAGCAAAGACGAAGAACAGCGGCTGCAAAAAGTGAAAACAATAAAGTCCAGGAGCTCCTCACCTTCTGAGCAGAGGATGACATCAGCCATCATGTAACGGACAACATGATGCTGCTGTTTGGTTCTGCGTAAAATATAAAGGACTTCACAGCGGCTCTATAGAGTGAGCTGGGCTACTGACAAACTTGTGATCAGCTTCAGGTGAGATCATTTGCCTTAATGAGCTCACACAGCTCCTCTCCATCACCACAGACCTTCTTCACTGCAGACACTTTAAGAAGACATACCAGGAAAAGCGCAGGTGTAATCAGTGACAATAATGATGGCTGCATTCCACTTAGAGGCCGTTTACACGTTGCCGGCTATTTTCATAAACGGACATTTCACCGTCTCCATTTTCAAAAAGATCTTCGTTTACACTTCCCCGTGTATATATACACAAGAGCACGCCAAACCTGTAGGTGGCAGTGTAACGAGAAGCTCAAGCCTTCCATGTATCCATTGTCACCATAGCAACATAGGTCGCACTTTTGACACAGGCGCAAGTTCCGGCGCATACTGTGACGTCGGCTGCCTATAACTCTGTTTATCTCCGTTTATCTCAGTTTACATGCAAACGCACAACCGGAGTTTTCCAAAATCTCCACTCTGGCCGGAGTTTTTAGAAAGACCCGTTTTCAGAGGAGAAATCTCCGTTTGCGTGTAAACGAAGGGCACAAACGAAGGAAGATGTCTCCGTTTATCAAAATCACCGTGTACGTGTAAACGGCCTCTTAGAGGAAGCTCTGGTATTATACATCACTGGAAGTGTAAAGAGTAACTGGTAAACTGGAACTGAGCCATTGTTAATGTCATCAGTTTCACCTCTGCTTGTCCTCCTGTGACAAGTTAAAGTGTCTGCTGTGGAAAAGGTCCATTCTGCCCTCTGTCCATCTCTAGCTGTTTGCTGTTAAAACAACAGCGGGGCAAAGCAGAGAAACTCAACACTGTAGCGTCCTAACAACCTCTGACAAACCCTGCTGTAAGTGAATGGAGCTCTATTAGCATGTGCTAATTGACTCGACAAACGTTAGCTCATGTCACTCGGCTGACTCATCATTTCCTCAGTTTCATCAGTTAACAAACACACAGAGATCCACTCCATTAAACTGATGTCACCGTGCCGTCCTTTCATTTCACCAGTTTGTCCTGCTGCAGCTTCGTCTTCATACTTTTTACAGAAAGATGATTCATGTTATATTGGAACCTCTTGGTCTCGTGCACTGTGGGCTTTAATTCTGTGGGGCGATGTTTCTCTGCAGAGAGCTTTATCACCTCTGGGCTGATAAAACCTGTCCACATTGTTTTTGTATTTCCACAAATTGTCTTGAGAGCTTGTTGTTTAGACTGCAACATTTTTAGAGAATGAGGAAGAAGACGCAGGAGAACATTTCCTCACACATACAGCTTTTCAACTTTTAACAGGAGACTTTGAATAAAATTTGACTTTGACTGTTTTTTGACATCTTTTTCAGGCCTGACTGACTCTCAGCTGCTGTGCCTCTCTGCCAGGAGACCTGGGATAAAGTTTTGTCTCTGTCAAACATCAGCAAGCAAAGTTAAAGAGCTGTAAATGAAGTGTTAATGACTCCTCCTCAGCTGACTTTGAGCTTGTATCAAATAAAAGGCAGATGAGCAAATGCTAATATCAGCCCATTCACTGCCTTTGTTCTTTAGCTCATTAATGCTAATGCTAGCTGTTTAAGGACAGCGGCTACGTAAACAAACCGTGAAGAGGAGCGGATTGCATTGACCTGCAGTGGGTTCAATCTGTGTGTGTGTGTGTGTGTGTGTGTGTGTGTGTGTGTGTGTGTGTGTTTGTGTGTGGAGAGAAAACACACAGACATGCACACACACACTTGCAATACTGTTTCCAGTCTGTGTTTTGGTTGTGACACACAACTTCTCTTTAGCTTCTTCTCAAAAACATCCGGGTACAAACCTCAGACTGACAAAACAACAGGAGGAAATCATGTCATCACCCATTAATATATTTAAGTGCCTGCGCTCTTATTCATGTATTAGCCACAGAAACAAACAGCTTGTTGTCCAGTGAGACCATCGAAGAAGAAGAAGTAGAAGAAGAAGAAGAAGAAGAAGAAGAAGATACTTTATTAATCCTCATGGGGAAATTGAATTTTTCACTCTATTGTCATGGACACACACACAGGCCCTAAATACACACCTGCACAAACAGGACCTATACATGTGTAAGAGATGTCAGAGATGGGGGCTGCCCATTGACAGACACCCCGAGCAGTTGGGTATTCTGTGCTTTGCTCAAGGGCACCTCAGCAGTGCCCAGGAGGTGAACTAGCACCTCTCCAGCCAACAGTCCACACTCCATACCTGGTCCTCATGTTAACCTGGACCCTCTTGTTCCCACCCAGGTCCCCACAAGCTGAGCTGCCGTGCTGTGACGGTGGTGTGTGTCTGAGCACAGAGCGCACTTTGCAGTTGCTGATAAATCATCCAGAATGATGCATTTCCATATATAACTGTTATGGAAATGATCCCGATGGCGTTTTCTCACTTTTCCTCTGCCACCGCGCTATAGTAACCGCCAGTATCTGTATGAAACAGGTTTTTTCCAGGTGGTGATTTTGCATTTTGAGTAACTGCTCTGGTTTTACCCAAAAATAATAGAAATGACTTATTAGTGATGCAAATCAATGTGCTGTTCAGAGAGGGAGGATTTGCATAGTGAGTCTGGCTTTGGGTTGAATTAAACACAAAGTGATCTGATCATTTGTTTCCCTCTGAGAACACTGTAAAAGACTTATCAAAGTGTCTAAAATGTCTATCATTTCAACCTCAGTGTTTCCATAATCAAGTTTCATCGTTCTTGATTCCAGTGCAGCAGCTTCCATAGTCTTTATTTTTTATATATACAGTCACTCATTTTCAGAAAATTAACAAAAGTAAGTTGATTTCATTGGAAACAAGTTGAATGATTCGTCTTCACTGGAAAAGTCAGTCTTGAGATTCAAATAGAGACCGAAAAGTTTTGATAAACAGGAGATTTATGCAGTGATGAAGTGAGAATATAAGATATCATGTACTTTCAGATTAGACTCTTGATCACATTTTGAGATTGAAATGAAGATGCAAATTACTGAGACATGTAACAAGCATGCACTGCACTGCACAGGAGGGCTGAATTGTTTTTTCTTCTGATTTAATCTTCATTTGAAACGTCACAAACAACATGTGTCGCCCACGGCTTCATCAGGTTTGCTTTACAGTACAAAGCACAGGTGTTTTTAACAAGGCTGCAGCTGCACTGAATCCAGTCAGCAGCAGGGTTGATGATGTGCTGAGTCGACTATGTATACGGTCAATTACAATCACTGTATCAGATAATATATTCCTACATCAAGGGGAAGGTGAGGGAAGGTAGTGAGAGGGGAGGGGGAGTGTCCTGCCTGTCTTGCTCAGTCTGGTCTAATTGTCTGTAAGCTGAAGAAAAGTTCATTGAATCAAACATATGAAGAGAGAACAATCATCTTAGTTGTTCGTATTTATTTCGTATTTTGATATTTCAGTCATTTAAAGTGATTTTTAGTGGATCAGTCTTCCGTCCCTCGATCACTGCTAAATCCAGCCAGCGACAGTGAACAGGTCAAGTGTCAAAGCCGCAGTGTCTTGACAGTAAGACTTCACAAAGACATTCACAGCACTTTTTCACCTCTAATGATGATGGACGCTGCTGAGGGGGAGAATCACGGCATTGTTCCAGGTGACATTCCTGCCAGTCATTTGGGGCTGCGTTCGCCAGCCCTCCTCTCTGCATGACAAAGAGCTGGGTCACCTGACGCCCCGACTTCACCCGCTTCACTCAGCAGCCTCCCAGCTAAAGTAAACAAACTGTTAATTCAGGATAATTCACCATAACCTATAGAGCCGGCCGTATAAATTCCTCACCTCTGTCCCTCCCTCAGTCGGCCCCCCTCTCCTTTCTCCTTCCTTCCTCCTCTTTTCCTTTATCAACTAAAACGTGACTGTTGAGCTCATGACTGTCAGAAAAATCTCCAGCTTTAGAGATGAAGAACATTAAAGTCATCAGGTCTCAACCCAGCACAGTTTGACTCCCATATTGTTGTTTTGGGGCAACATTTGTCTCTCTAACATAAAATACTGAATATTTAGGCAAACTGTGAAAAATGTCTGACTGTGTAATCAGAGGTTTTTTGTCACCATCCTGGTGTTTGAGTGGCATCATCATTAAATTCACCATTTTACAGTGTTTCCATAACGTTCTCTGAATGTTGGAGAGTCACCACGAAACAAAGAGTTAGGAGATCTCCAGTGAAAGTTCTTGCTTTCAGTTTAAGTCTTTAGTCACCCAAAATGTGGGTGGCTGGTGGAATTACCAACAAGCATCATCAGAGCCATGACACTTCTGTGCTTACTGGAACGTTTTCAGGGCTCAAAATATTTCTTTTCTGTTCACATGCACCAATTTTTTATTTATCTTTTTGCAACATTACAGTATTTGTCCTTCTCTCTCAGCTCCAAAATCTCAGCAAACATTTATATATTGTGAGAGTTTAATTTCAGTGTCAATGTGTATATGATCGCGAGAACATTTTTGCAGCATCTCAGCAAACTGCATATGGAAACTTATGCATACTAAGACTTCTTTCATGACATCTCATATGACGTGTGAGAACCTGTTGCTGTAAAGTGACTCCTTCCTTGCTTATTTTTGGCTGCTCTAAATACAGGCACCGTAACAGTACAAATAGACGAGCATCAAAATCCAAGTGGCAGCAAGCTTAATGCTCTGTCTCTTTTGTCCAAGATTCAAGATTCAAAATGACTTTATTTGTCCTGAGGGACATTCGTCTTGAACATAAAGGCTGGTCACATAAAAATACAGCGCAGAGACAGATGAAGTGGTGGAAGCAGTTCAGACTCTGACCATGCTGAAATCACTGCATGATAAAATGACTTCATGTGCGTGTCTGTCTTTTCATGCTGTGATGTTATCTTTTTTTTTTTTACTGCATGAGCAAATGGGGAACGTTTCAGTTGCAGTCAGTGCAGCTCTGCTCAACATATTTTCTGTTCCAGGTGACGTGCACCGCTGCATGTAGAGCTTAGCATAACCTGCACACCTCAAATTTTACATGCACTGCCTTGCACATGCACATTGCATTCCAACCCCTGGACAACGAATGCACCTCTGCAGGAGTTCTGAATGTCTCTGTAGCCACGCTTGTTGCAGGCAGCCGTATTTAAACAAATATTGGATGTTTGTGGTCCACAGATAATGTATCCCAGTGACATCAGTGATCCCTCACCACCATGAGGTTGATGTCTTTTGGGTCGAGGTAAAATTCCTCCACAGGAGTGTTGCAGTGACCTCACCTCTTACCCAACTCACAGGATCATGACTGTTTTCCTTTTAGTTTTTGCACTTCACAGAAACAAGAGTTGTTTCCTTCTACCGTGGAAGCTTGAGTCATTTTAATCAGACAGTTCAACCGTGCTGATACATGAAGTGAAAAACAGATGTGTGAAGGGAAAGAAAAGTTTTTTTGGAGGAGGAGAAGCTCATCATCCCTCTTCTTTTCTCCTCCTCATGCCACAGTGAACAGGATCATTCATCCTCTTATCAGGTGAGTCCTCCCCCTCCACCTCTCCACCCCCCCTCTCTCCCTCTCTCCCCTGGCCTTTGTCCTCTCCGACAATGGGCCGATCAGGGCTGAGGGGGGTATGACGGGGTGAAGGGGCAGTAAAAGGAGAAAAGAAAGGTGGTGTTGATCCGTCGTTCTTTACGGAGAGGTGGTTCAGGTAAATAGGGGCCTTTTTCTCCTCTTTGCTTTGTTGCAGCTTCGGAAGCATAATGAAGGGGTGTGTGTGTGTTACCCTGAACTCATGGGCTCAGAGTCCCATTTTAACTCATTTACCATGTGAAAAAAAACAACTTAAAAATCTGTAATGGTAATTTTAGATGCAGGAATTGAATGCACGACTCACCTGGCTTACATGCTGATACAAAAAGGAACAAGCAAAACTGTGCGTTCTTAAGTCGGTAAGTGTTGATGCAACATTTCAGCTTATCCTCATATAACAGTTCATATGATATTCTGTGGATTAGCACCCCACAAACGACGTCACAGCCTTAATGTAAAGTTACAGAGGTCGGGTTGAGGAAATACTGTTAGGAAAAGAAACACAGTGAGGACGAACCTTAAAATGACTCAGAGTTCACAAGGTTCCAAACACCAGCCACCACCACCCCAACCTGCCTCCTTCGCGGACCACTCAGGACTGCCTCCTTTTTTACTTTTGTCAGTGCGTTGGTCATGTGATCCGAGCCTTTCAAAATACTCGGGTTATGCACGAAGTCCAGGCTCATCATTATGTGGGATATGTACGAATTTAGGTGCATCACTTTTCATGGAGGAAACAGTGCACGAACAGCCTGAACATTTTTATTTAAAGCTTAATAAACATGAAGAAATAAAAATCAATCAATCATAAATAATCACAATAAATAAAGACAGAGCACTTGCTGATGAAAAGAAAACTGACCCCAACGAATGTATCAGCATCAACTTACAGCTTCTCTCAACTGGGTTTTGACAGCTGGACAAAAAAAGAACACTTTAAGGAGATTTAGTTGAGTAAATCAAACTGAAACTGCAAAGTGTGGCGACAGAACTTGTACTGAACATACAGAGTGTGTTTACTCTGAGTTTTTCCTTTCTTACTTTTTCCTTTGACAGAATAAAGAATTGTCTCAAACAAAAAAGGAAATCGTCTGAATAGATAAATTTAGATTATGTCACTCACAGCGTTCCTCAAAGGAGCCATGTCTTTAAAACATCGTCTTCTTCAAACTGAAATATACATTTTTATCTTCATTTTCTATTCAACACAAACACAAGTGACACATTCTACATTTGTAAAATTTAACTGTAATGCAAAACTCAAACCCTTGAAATACAGTGAAGCAGACGAGTGAAACACACAAACGCTCCCTGCGGTCCAGCCTGAGGTTAGCTCCTCAGTGACCCGGGGAGGCCCTGAGCTGTCAGCGCCCCAGGGAAGAGCTCTGACTGCTGGGGGAGAGAGTCACCTGCACCCCCCCTCCTCCTCTCCTCTCCCCTGGAGGAGATCAGAGAGCTGAGAGTGGAAGGTGAGGACAGAGGGCTGCTTTTCTCCCACACTACACGCTAACCTCAAACACAACCCCAAACTCTGGACCTAAATGCAACACTGGCAACACTGAATCTGGAATTTCATCCACATGTTTGTTTCAGTTGTGATCAAATGCAACAGTGAGAGGAAGCTTCACCTCCATCACAGGAAACAAACTGTGGAAAGGTCAAAGGTCACAAACACAGTCACTCAAGCACAAAGTCCCAGGGTTTTAGAGAGGGTTTTAAACATTTGAGGAAGTGGAAACAAATGAATTTGACATTTTTACCAGGTAATATTATTTATAGTTTTTAGAATTAACAGCACCATCACTTTAAGAAAAAGCTTCGACTGTTGCAAATAAAAAAGTAAATGAGTCAAACTAACAGACAAATGTTGTGTGGCAGAGGTCAGAGAAACAGAGAGTGTGCAGGTGTGTGTGTGTGTGTGTGTGTGTGTGTGTGAGAGAGAGAGAGAGAGCTCTGAAAGGGAAAGGCTCCATTAAAGCCCACCTGTTCTGACCCCTGCAGGTATGTTACCTTCCTTTCATTCATTCATTCTTTCATTCACTCGCTCCTCCCTTCCTCCCTCCATCAGCGGCCTGGGGCAGCACTTTGAACTCACAACTGCACCTCTGTCTGTGTGCATGCGTGTGTCTGCATGTATGTGTGTATGTGTGTGTGAGAGAGAGAAAGAGGAAAACAGAGGAAGATGAAGAGACACCGATGAGCAGGAGGATGAAAATGAAAACATGTCATTTTGGCAATAATAAATGTCTATTTGAATGATGAATAGACTTAATTTGTGTGTGTGTGTGTGTGTGTGTGTGTGTGTGTGTGTGTGTGTGAGTCAGTAAAGATTTAAACTACTGTAATGTTTTGCCTAAGGTGTTGGCCAACCATTGTTCCCACTTAATGAGTCTGGCATGGATGCATAGGCCTCTTAGCAAGCTTAGTGTGTGTGTGTGTGTGTGTGTGTGTGTGTGTGTGTGTGTGGGATGGAAGTAACATCCCCGACAGCTAAAAAGATCTTATCTCAGCCTTTGTCAAACTATCTAAAAGGTGTGTGTGTTTGTGTGTGTGTGTGTGTGTGTGTGTGTGTGTGTGTGTGTGTGTGTGTGTGTTTGCGTCAGGCTGTGTGCACTCTAATACCTCTTTTCCACCAAAATTAGCAAGTGTATTGAACAGACAGCTCTGCAGCAGACACGTGGCTGTAAAACAGGTCAGTAAACAGCAGACAGCAGTATGGACGTCAGTGAAAACTTTGCAGTAGTTACTTATTTTTTATATCACTTACTTATCCAGTCTGTCTCTCAAACTTGGTGCCGACTGATTTGGATGAATGTTCGAGTGCTGCTTGGAAGCAGATGGACAGTATCTTGTGGCGGCTGTTATTGTACTCTGCTGGCAAAGGGGCTAAGGCCCTGTTTAAAAATGGAAAAGTCTGTCCTTTGCGTTTTAGAAAACTTCAGCATTTATATGACGACGTTATTGAAATTATCTCCGTTCACACGGAGCCGCAAAATCGAGTAAGGTAAAGCTGCAGTACCGGAGGCTGCAGTTTTAGGACCGTTTAATTTTCTGAGCGGAGGCTGCAACCTGAAGTCTATTTTGATTTTTTTGCTATACCCAAATACTACTTTCTTATTAAATAGTTATAATCAGTGTTGGGCAGTAACGTGTAATGTGATTGATGAAGCCCAGGTAACTATACATTACCATTCCTGGTCCTCTCACTCACACCTAAACACCCGTTCTGGGATACACAGTGTCGGCCTGCCCGGCCTGACCTCCGTGGTCCTCTCCGCTCCTCTCACCCACACTTGAGCATCCGTCCAGGGAGGGCCGCAGAGGTCAGGCCAGGCGTGCCGACACTGTGTATCCCAGAACAGGTGCTCAAGTGTGGGTGAGTGGGTAGATCTACACATTTCAACAGGGTGAGCAGCACAAACAGAGCTCGGTATTGTTGTTGTGATGGTCGACTTTCTCGTGCATTCTTAGTGACTGGAACCGTAATGAGCATGTGCAAAAAGTCTCTCACATTGTGAGTTTACATGACAACGGAGACGCTGCTGTTTCCAAAAAATTGCAATCTGGAACCCGTTTTCAAAACGTTGCATTTTCAGGCACCCAAAACGCAACTAAAGTTTACCGTTTTACGTTGAAATCATTGTCGTATAAACGGGACCTAAAATTAGCGAGTCCTCCCAGGTGTCATATTACATCACTGCCTATTGGAGCTGATCGGAGCTGGAGCCAATAAACACCTGTGACAACTGCAACATGAACACCAGATGTTATCCAGTGTTAGTGGCATTTCTGTGAAGTAGGAAAATGGCTTTATTCAAGTACATTTGTTTATGAGTCAGATGTTTCATCCACTCTGGGGCGACATTATCATCCCCTCGATTCACACATAAGGACTGAACCCTGAGGTCATGAAAGATGCTGCTCACTGTGTTGCCCACAATTTAGCCCCGACAGACACTAATTATGATGGAAAAGGGGTGTTCGTTTTCTGCCTCACTTCATTCCCTAAAGAACAAAATGAAGAATCAGCTGATCTTGAAGGTGAACAACTTCCCACTTCTCTACAGTTAAACTAATAAACCACCTGGACTTAATGAATGATTTGTCTTTACAGGTCACTCTGACGTCAGCTGCATTCACCACTCTGCTGGATTTATCATCTCCAAAGAGTCAAAAGAAGCTCTGACGTGAGACGTGGGGACGCAGAGAAAGTTTCAACTTCAAGCAGATGTCCTCTGATGCAAAGGGTCCACTGACTGTTCTCACTTTCATTCATTCAACCTCCTACGTCTTTACTCCCCTCCTGGAATACATGACATCACGAAGGGATCTATTTGACAGACTTGTCGCATTTCTCATACTTAATGTGCACGTGTAAAGAAAATATTCTTCTCTCTCAGAACGAGTCCTGATTGAAATATTGGCTGAGCTGTCACATGACAGAAAGAGGTTGTGTTTGAAAAGAGACTCCTGGATGGGTGAGGTCTGTACAAACTGAATTTAAAGAGTGGAACACAGGATGAGAGGCCAAAACAGACAGAAAAACATTTAACATTAAAACATTTTAACATTTAAATTTGACTTTTTTTTTATACTTTCCTCTTCTGGGACGTTACAGATCAGAAGTGAACTCCACAGAACATGTTCAGGAGATTTGAGTTGTTTCATTTGTGTCTGTGTGAGGTTTTAAAGTGGAGGCAGAAACACAAATGTATCTGCTTCACTTAAACACATTACAAATAGACTTTTGGTCTGAACTGATAAAGTGAGGGTGGAACCTCCAGGAAGACACCATTAAAGACAAAATGGGAGCGTGTGAGGTCACACCTGTCCATCCTAAATGGATCCATCCTTCCCATCAACCCCCTCAGATTATGAATCACCTCCACGGAAGTACACACACACATACACACACACACACACACACATACGCGCCTTGTTTCAGGAGAACAGGTTGAAGGATGGATGGGGGTGTTATCTAAACACAACAGTGAATGAAGAGGGGAAGGTGTTAATGTGCGGAAGTTTAGAGTGTGTGTGTGTGTGTTCTTTTACCTGTCTTTGTGAGGACCAATTAGGGATGTAGACGCTCAGACATTTCTGACAGAATCTTTTTTAAAACTACCTGTTCAAGGTGGAAATGTCACGCCGTTATGCCGCCTCGCCGTTCTGTATAAAAGGTACGATAATGGAATGGGGGGACAGAGTTGTTTCGCCTTTAAGCCGGCAGCAGAGGAAGTAACAGCGCTGATATGACATCTGTGCGAAAGGGACAGGCTGCAGGACGAGAGGGCAGGACAGGCGTGACGTTCTGATGATGTGTAACATGTGCAAACCACTGGGAGGTTAAAAAAGTAGCTCACAGCGGTTAGCCGCCAGTTGAAAGAAGAAGGAGAACAGCAGCCAAAACTGTTCGCAAACAATGAAAACAGTGAGGTCCAGGAGCTCCTTACCCTCCGAGCAGAGGACGAGATCAGCCGCCATATAACAGGGACACTAAATGATTGTTATTGACATGTGATGTCATTGTTATTGTTTATAAAGAGCTGCTGACACGTATGTTATATGTCACACTAGAGGCTGATACTGTTGTGTTACATGTCACGCCCCATTTGATTTCACACTGTCAGCACGCTGTCTGACATCACACACTGGAGCGACATGATGGCGCCGTCGTTTGGTTCTGTGTAGAAATAAAGAAGCGACTTTGTAGGGGCTCTATAGCGCCACCTCTGTGTAAAAAAGGGCTTGTGTGATCTGTTTGCCATTGTGTGTGTGTGTGTGTGTGTGTGTGTGTGTGTGTGTGTGTGTGTGTGTGTGTACTCAGGGCTGAGGTGTGCTGTTCCTCCATTCTTATGTTAACATGGATTACTGCTGTGTCCTCCCTGCTGATGGGCCATTGTAGGACCCGACCTGCTCAGTGGGGTTGTGTCTACACCACCCAGCAGGAGAGACTGAGTGTGAGTCTGTGTGTGAGTGAGTGTGTGTGTGTGTGTTACCTTGTTCTCAGCAGGATGGCCCATTAGACATCGATGCGGCGGGCACAGAAGTGGAAGAAGTGTGCGCCCATATTTCTGTGAGTTAAATTTAACGGGTCAAAGAAATAAAGAAAAACAAACATTACATGATGTCAGAGAGGAAATGAAATGAAGAAAGTTACAATCCCTCCTGATGCTGTCTTCACACTACAAGCGACACAGCAATAGTGTGACCGGCAACAACATCGCAGAATCGCTGTTGAAATGTTGCTCTAACAGTCGTGAATGTAGTTATGTCACGACGGTTTATGTGTGTCTGCTTCTTGCCACAAAGCAACTCCACTGAACGTCATCTAAACTCTGAGTTTGCTGTTGCTCCACGTCTGAGCGTCATTATAACATCACATTTTGCCGCCTCATTTCACCCCTGTGTGCACTGCAATGCATATAAAGCTAGCGTAGCATCAGCTGACTGAGCTAAACAACACAGTGCTACAGCGAGAAACAAAAACACATCATCAGTTGATGCTTCACTGCGTCATCAGAGCGCTGCAAACAGTCGAGGCCAGGCCAGCTTTTATTTGTCAGGTGTCGGTTTGTTGCTTCATGTCACCAGCTTCCACTGAAAATGACTTTTAGCGTGCTGCTGTCACTCGTAGTGTGAGCAGAGTGTGAGATGTCTCCTGTGATTCAGTTTTGTTAAGTGAAACTGAAAAGAAGGAGAATTAGAGATTTTGCCATATTTCTATTGTTCAGGTGTTTTGCTAAAGTCTCTATAAATGACGTAGAAATGTTAGTGTGGACTAAAGGAAAGGAGAGGTAAAATACACACACACACACACACACACACACTGGCGGTGTCTTCTCCCTGTCTGTCTGAGTTTTATGAGTGCGTGTCTCTGCCGTGTTTACATGTTAAAAGCTCTTTAATAAGAAGCTGCGGGGGAAGAGAACAGACCGGAACCTTTCATCTCAACCTGTCCTGTCACACCCAGGGGAGGGGGGACCTTATTTATGGCTGCGCGCAGGTTGGCTCTTTGTATGGAGCACTTACACAGTTGTCTGAGTCAGACTGGAGGCTCCAGAGGAGGAGGAGGAGGGTCGGCGTGTAATCTGTCATAGATTACAGATTACCTGCTGAAAGTATCAGATCACCTGTAACATAGATGAACTACAGGGAGAATAACCTCACCTGTTTGTTCCCTGCAGATAAAAGCTATAAAGTTTTTCAGTGGTTTCGAGTGTCATTGTTGAAGTAATCAGATTAGAGTAATCTATTACAGTTGAAACATCAGTAAATGAGCAAAAGGATTTTCACTGCGTATTTACACAATATTAGTGACAGCATTAGTGAGCACCAACAGACAGCAGGGAAACACAGGAGTTGTTTAAACCTGACAGGTTCCAGTTGTTGTAATCAGATTACTTTAATCTCATTACGTGTGTTGTGTCGGTGCGGAGCTCCACCCGGCTGAGACCTGACGGATGATGCTCTCCGGTCGTAAATCGTGGAGGTGAATGGAGGGTTTGTGTCTGATGGGAACTTGTTCTTTGGAGACAGTCACACACACACACACACACACACACACACACACACACACACACACACACACAGGCAACACCCAACAACACACTGCTGTCTTCTCCAGCTTCCTCTTTCACTCACGTTCACTTGTTTTCCTCCACAGTGTGGAAACACAGAATCTTCCAGCAGCCAGACGGAGGTGTGATAAATGTGACGTGGAAACGTTGAGATGTCACAGCTGAGTTTGTTTGTTACTTAATGCTAAAAAGTCTA
Organism: Epinephelus fuscoguttatus; assembly: GCF_011397635.1. Classification (NCBI taxonomy): domain Eukaryota; kingdom Metazoa; phylum Chordata; class Actinopteri; order Perciformes; family Serranidae; genus Epinephelus; species Epinephelus fuscoguttatus. The sequence goes on along the minus strand of NC_064759.1, from coordinate 1,438,852 downwards.
AATGATCGACCAATGTGTGTGAATGCACGTAAATAACTGAGCTCAGCTTCCTGCAGTCATCTTATTCTTCCATTTTAGAGGAGGTGGATGGAGAAACCTGATCTCCCAGATAGATTTCTCTCCACTGTGTCAGCAGGTTTCTAATCAGAAAAAAAGATTATGACCAGTAATGTATTCACTTGTACAGTTTAAGACTTCAGGGACAGTGAACATTAATGAGTCAGTTTAGTGAGCTTACCCGGCACAGGTGTGACGACAACTACAAAAAAACACACGGAGCATTCAAACAGGAAAAACAGTGCTGCCCATGAACAGAGTGCACTTCATAAGAGCACGTGAAATACATAAAACATAAAAACAAAACTCACTTTAGATTTTAAATAAGTTGGTCACATACCTGAATGTCTTTAGTTGTGATGTATCTGATGATGCATCTTACCCAAATTCATAGTCAAACTAAAACTGTGCACAGGGCCACGATTAATCTCTCTCTCTGAATATCTCACATTATCTGTACGTGGAGCAGTTTCTGGCACTCAGCAGAATGGTGGCTGCTGGAAATGTGTGAATGTAAACTGATCATTTACAGTTTTATTGAATATACAATCCAGTAATAAAAGGAAACCAGATTTTAGAAATACCATTTTTCTGTTGTTTGTATGTAACTATTAATCACACTGAGGTAATCTGGCATATTTTCAACATCATATAGTATTTAAAAGTTTTCTGCTTCCTGTATCTCTTTTACACATATATAAAATGTACTATGAATATAATATAATTTATTTATAATATATAATAATTTGGATAAAAATCCAAATCTTCCTCCATGGACTGTAGAGAACATTGTTGGAAAAATACTGAGAGATATTTTAAGACCCCACACCAGGAAAAATACAACAATAAGACCTGGACATGTTGGAGACAATGTGGCTCAAGGGAAACAAACCATTTTCATATATTTTGGGACTGTCCCAAACAGAGATGGTAAATAAATGGATTGAGCAGACTTTGTATACCTCCACTGCTGTCTCCTCTTCCTCTCCACCTCCTGATAGGATCAGTGGAAACATGAGCTCCCTTATTTTGAGTGTGTGTAGTTAGGTTTACTTGCAGAGTTTGAGGTGGGCAGATATGCATGTGTATTAATATCAGTTTGCATATATGTACAGAGGTGTATGCTATGCCTGCACAGGTGCAGATGGGCACACTTTTTTTGTTACTTAAAGGGAAATTTCGGTTTATTTCAACCTGTCTCCTATCGTCCTAAATTTGTTTCAAGTGACTAGTGACAGAAAAATAATAGTTAGCATGTTAGCCGTTAGCCTAGATACAGCCGGCCAAAATACTGCGCCTCCTGAACACGAACCATCAGCTGATGAACCTGCACACAGTCGTCTCCACCGAGGCCTCCTGAACACGAACCATCAGCTGATGAACCTGCACACAGTCGTCTCCACCGAGGCCTCCTGAACACGAACCATCAGCTGATGAACCTGCACACAGTCAGCTCGGTCAGGCTGTAAAACCTCTCCACTTCCTGATTCACTCCACACACTCTCAGACAGGAAATACAGCTGCACTGTACACTGTCAGCTTCACTGAAACACAGTTTGAAATCAATCAGATTATCTGAGTAACCTGTTGTTGTCATCAGGTGATCACCTGAATGTCCCTGTTTCTTATTCTTCTTGTTTAACAGTTTGACGTTTAAGTGTAAATGTTCCCACAGCAAAAACAGAGGCTGTGGTGGGAAACTGAAACATGGTATTGACCTCAGTGTTGCAGCTGGAGGTTAAATGTGACCCCATGTGTGATTGGTCAGATGATGATGCTGCTGCTGTGACCACAGAGAGATCACGTCACTCCTCCTGATTGAAGTACACCAGTATCCCACAAACTTAATTTCCTGTAAACCCAGGACAGACAGGGACACGTTATATTGAACATTACTTTTGTACGTTGTTAAATGGTGGATATATTGAAATGTTATTTCAACAACACTGTGGTTAACGTGTGGTTGGGTTTAAGCACAGAAAACATTTGGTTACAGGCAGGAGAAGATCATGTTTGGGCTTAAAATACCTGTTTTGGTGTCTAAAAAGCTGCTGGAAGTGCAGCAATGTCTCTTTGTGCCACTATCCCGTCAGGAAACACAGCGACAAATGACTGAGAAAATTATGGCAGGAGTGGTGACTCATGAACGCTGAAATCCAGGTGAACTTTGAAATGTATGAGGAAAAGGAGGATATGATCGATATCACCATGCCTCAGAGTTCGAGAACCTTCCACCATAGTGTTGGCTCTGAATGTCTTAAACACCATAGAGCTGACGAACAGTGACCAGTGAGGAAACTGTTTTGTTTGTTGGTATTGAACTGTAGACTGCAGTTTGGCAGGCGTCTTGCCTGGTTGTCACACCATCCACCATCCCCTCCACCTCCGAATGACAGAGTCAGCTCATACACTATGTGTTTTTATAGTTTATAGTTTCATCAGCTGAGCTCATAGAACTTCTTCAGGTGTCACAATCAGATGAGAAGAACACTAAATGAATTATGTTGTAGGATTCTGTGAGATTCAGCAGGCAGCAGGAGTTTAGTTTTGGGGAAGTAAAGCTGAGAGCTGTTTCTCTCCTGCAGCTGAAGTGAACATCGTCTGCTTTCTAAAGCGGGAGTTGTGAGCTCTTGTGTAAGTGTAAGTGTGGCTATTTTTCTTTCTGTCCTCTGACACTTTCTGTTCTGATCCGAGGCCAATAGAGCGATGAGTCGCCGGCTAACTTTCCCCTCTGAGGCAAGACGAACTCTGAACCCTTCACCTGGCAGTGACAGAAACCACACACACACAAACACACACCTGCTCTGAGCCATCAAGGGCACACACACAGTCCAACACTCTCCAAGGCCAAACCTGCTGTAAATCTGCCCTGTCACACTGGAGCATGCCACACACTCACACTCACACACACACACACACACACACACACACACACACACAGACAGACACACACACTGCAGCGACATGTCTGAACAAAGCAAAGCTGTAGAGGACTTAAGAGTTTTATTTCTGTCTCCCTATTTTCCCATCTCACTCCTTTCTTTCTCTCAGCCTCGATCTCTGAAATCATGAGCACCAGATTCAAAAAACAGTCAGTTATTATAAGTTTTGAAACATTTTGGGAGGAATCATGTCAACATATATCCAGTTAATCCCTCCTTGTCTTCTGTGCCAAACTGTGACGTGTGTGTGTGAAGTGGTTGGGCGGGCCTGTGGCATCATTACTGTCTCTCCAAACGTTCTGTGATTGACAACTGACCCTCCGGCAGTGTTTTTCTCTCCCTCTGTGGTCCAGCAGTCTGCTCTGCATCACCTACAGGAGCACCCAAAAACTCGGCACAGTCATGGCAAATAATGGACACCAGTCCAGGTGTGATGTTTGACTTTCTTTTGATTGTAGAGGACTGCAAAGAAACCCTGGGTGCCTGCTGCACTGTGACTCTGTAGATGAAGCGGAGCGCAGGAAATCCTGCATTGGAGCTAAAAGTTTGCAGCGATTGGAAAGCCACACAACGACCTGTCACCAGTTTGTCACCAGTTTGTGTCCCTGAATTCCTAACTGTAAAAACAGTGACACAGCAGTTGCTGCAGGAAAATGTGAAACTGTTACGTCCCATCAGAGCTGCCACACACACACACACACACACACACACACACACACACACACACACACTAATGAGACGACAGTGACTCCAAAGCGACACGTCGTTACGAAAGCAGCCTGCTGTCAGCTGGCAGGGTGGGCTGATGGTTACACCGAGGGTCCCCTGACAGAGAGGTGACAGTCAGATCTCAGCAGGTCGTCAAACTCAACACACACACACAGTGTATTGATGTGGACGAGAGCGCCATCTGAGGCTGGAGACACACACTGCACCACTGAAGAAACTGGATAAAAGATCTATGCTTGTTTTATCAGCGAGGAAACCTTTCTCCCAACAAACAGTACTCAAAATGTTCGGTGTTTAATTACACACACATACATATTGTTAGTAAGTTTACAAAACCGTCATTTAATCACAGTCAGAAATTCTTTATTGACTCCAAGCTCAGATATGTTACTTTAAAAAAATTAATAAACATGATGAATGAAGAAAACTAAAGTTAGAAAAAAAGGAGCAAGAGTAACAAGAGGCTGCATGGTCGGTGCATTAATCTGCTCGTCTGTTCTCCTGTGGAGCGGATACAATATTATGCTAAGAAACATAGTGAGGACGTACTCCAGGAGAGAGTCTGTATTTTTGTCACCCATCCACCACTTCAACCTGCCTCCCTACAAGCGCTTGGATCTGCTTCCTTGTTGTCTGCCATCAGTACATTGGTCACATGATCGCAGCCTTGGGATACGTATGAATTTGGGTGCACTGCTTTTTGCTTTTTGTAGGAAAACATGCGACACATTGGTGAGAACAGCCTGCCCTCCTCCATTTATCATGCACACGAGTCATGTCATGTACGTGTTATAAAACTGCTTTTAAATAACTCCACTGACTTTATGTGCCACACTGGAAACGAACGGCGGGCTCTCGGGTGAAAGATCAAAATTTGTTTGACTCATCGGTCACCTCTCCCACCTGCCCTATGTGGAGCTTCTTTCTCTTTGTACAATGATAGTTACAGCTCATACTGCTGCTGAGGTTCATTGACAAAATGTTGGTACTTGACGAGTTGTGAGTGAGACAAAGATTGTTGTTGACTCATATTTGCGTGTTATCTTTGTCTATTTTTTGTTGTATATATTTATAGAGATATGTAAAGATATGTTGAGTTTGTGACAAACCTGCACACAGCTTTTACCCACCCACCCTAAGTCTGTTTCCAAAGTGCAAAACAAAACCAAGAACCAGTTTGTCTGTTTATATATTAAAATACATCCATTGTTTTAGTCTTTGAGTGAGTTAAAATACACCCTGACCCTGAAGTCATTTGACATGTCTTATAATATCTTCTGTCATAAAAACAACACAGTCAAACTGAAGTTGTGCCCTCATTTTCCCTGCAGAATCATTTTCACTGAGATGATGTGTGCATTAAAAAACAGACTCAAACTGGGGTGCAGTCTCAGTGACGGCCAGATGTAACTGTAAGTCGGACGGCGTGTCATCGGCCTTGAAACAGTGGAGTGTAAATCTTCAGTCAGTCATTCTCTTTTCCCCCTGCAGCCAACAACTGTGCTTCCATCTGACAGAGCGCTCGGCCTGAGCTGCATTCTTCACATAGTAGAGATGGAAAAGGTATAGAATCTACTGTCTAAACATTCACACACACACACACACACACACACACACACACACACACACACAAGGCCGTCTCCTCGTCTTGCTGTTCCACCTGGGGTCTTCTGCAGCCTGCCGGGCTTAGGGAGCAGAAACACACACCCTCACTTTAAAATAACCACCGTCTTGTCCCTGCAGTGGCACTGCCGTCTGTGTTATGATAAGTCGTGTGTCTAAGATGTACCGACTGACACACACACACACACACACATACACACAGTCCCTCTAATCCCCCACACGGTCTGCAGCAGTGGCCTGAATAAGCAAAGTGTGGAGGGCCAAACATTCAGCCAGCGGCTACAGGAATGTCAGCATGTCAAATACATTTTGTCACACACACACACACACACACACACACACACACACACACACACACACACACACGCAGAGCAACCTGAGCCCAGCAGCATTGTCCTGTAACACTGACGAGACACTGACAGCTGCCGTGAGAAGAAGAAGAAAAGAGAGAGGAGAGGAGAGAGGGAAGGAGGAAAAATAGAAGAAGAGGAGATGAAAGAGGAGACGCTCGCTGATTCCAGACCAATTAAGGAAATGGACTGGAAGGAAAAAGACACCAGATACAATTATGGAAAATCTGTTTGTTACATCATTAAAATATCAGAAACAATCAACTTAAAATAACAGGATGAATACAAACAAGAGAAGTGTAACTCTACCAGATGCCTCTAGAGGACAGAGCGACAGACACACTGAGGATTTTGTTGTTGGCACTGAATGAAATAAAATAAGTTACTGACAAAGCTCTTTGAGGCTTTCCATATTTGATTTGAGGTCATGGTTCTCTGCAGAAAAATGGTGGATTGTTCCCTCTGGGTTTGGAGAGAGTTACTGCCCCAAGTGAAGGAGTAAGTATGTCGGGGTCTTGTTCATGAGTGAGGGTAGACTGGAGCGTGAGGTGAACAGGCAGCTTGGTGTGGTGTTAGCAGTGATGTGGGCGACCATCATGATTCAGAGGGAGCTGAGCCAGAAGGCAAAGCTTTCTACTTCCTGGTCCATCTGCGTCCCAACCCTCACCTATGGTCATGAGCTCTGGGTAGTGACTGAAAGAATGAGGTCACAGATACAAGCGTCTGAAATGAGTTTCTTCTGTAGGGTGTCTGGGCTCAGCCTTAGAGATAGGGGGAGGAGTCAGATATCTGGAGGGAGCTCGGAGTAGAGCCGCTGCTCCTTCATGTTGAGGTGGTTCAACATCTGATCAGGATCCTCCTGGGCGCCTCCTGTTAGAGGCTTTCCTTCCAACAGGTAAGAGGCCCCGGGGCCCCAGAACACACTGGAGGGATTATATATCTCATCTGGCCTGGGAACACCTCGGGATCCTCCAGGAGGAGCTGGAAAGTGTTGCTGGGGAGAGAGATGTCTGAAGTACTTTGCTCAGCCTGCTGCAGCTGAGACCCGGCTTTGGATAAGAGATTAAATATGGACGGACAGATATTTGACCTGATAGATCAGATTCAGTTCACAAAATCATCTCAGCCACGTGCAGCAGGTGGATAATACTTCCACATTCATGTGTATTTAAAAAACACCTCACAGTCCAGGCCCAGTTGTTCAAAATATTTAATCTGGATCAGAAAAATCCTGATTCCTTGGCCCAAAGGTATCCCTGTCCTATTAAAAGGTTTTGAACAACACATACTGACGGTTTGATCCAGATCAAAACCAAAATGAAATTAAATAATCCGATCTGATTTAGGATGAGCAGAATGTTCATTATTAATAGGAAGTGGAAAACAGTATTATGGGATAGCAGGCAGAGCAAGACAGTCGAATACTGACTCGAATACTGGACTGATCCTTTTGGACTTTTACAAACCAAAAACAAACAGCAACACTGAGTTTTTGAGTCCGATTCAGAAGAAAAGAGGAACCACCTTCAGGTGAGACGTCCTGAGGGAGAGTTTGAGATGGAGAGAAAGAGTGAGAGAGGCTTAAAGAAAGAGAGAGGGGGATTAGAGAGAGAGGAGGGGAGGGAGGAAGGATTAGTGAAGGAGGACGAAGGCGTTTAGTTTCACAGCTCAGGGTGTCAGCTGTGAATATTTAATGTTAGATTTCTCTTGTTTCTGTTCACGTTAATTTACTCATCTGCTCTGGTGTCACTCTGCCTGCCAGCTCCGTTTACACTGCAGAGACGTTTCATATGGCTCAGAGGAACACGCTGCTGATGATGCAAACACCTGGTCAGAGCCAGGAAGGAAGGTTTCTGTAGGGGGGGGGTGGGGACGACCAGGAATCAGCTCTAAACTGGACATGTGTGCACAGAACTGCAGCAGCTGTCATTTCTTAAATTCTGCAATCATAGTATTGAGTCAGAATCACTCTGAGCATCATTTCTTGATTTTTCAGTGACATCTTTCATGAGCAACAGCAAGAACGTTGATGACAGACGTTGGCAGACATAGATTCACTAACGGCCAGTTTGGTGCAGTGATGCAATCCATCATCCACCATCAACTCCACCTCCCCATGACAGAAGCTCTTCAAACACAGAGATGGTGCTTTACGGCCGCTACAAAGTCTCTTCTTTACCCCACCTTTGCATTTTTACACAAAACCAAACAATGGCGGCATCATGCAGCTCCAGTGTGTGACGTTAGACAGCATGGTGGCACTGCAGAATCAAAAGAGACGTGGCATGACCTGTCAATACAGTGTCAACCTCTAGTGTGACATACAACGTACATGTCAGCAACACTCTATAAAGGGTAAGGAACACATTCTCACTCCTACTTTCCACGTCCACATATGACATCCAAGGTACCCTGGGTGTGTTGGTTGTTGACGTTCTGGGACGCCGTGTCAACTTCAGCCTGTTACATGCATTGTCTGTTTTCAAAATACACTTCTGTTTTCACAGGAAATGTACAGTTTGATACAGTCTCTTTCAAAATAAAAGCACTACGTCGGTACAACACTGCAAATTCAGTTTTTTCCCCTTCAGCAACACACGTATGTAGTTACATTTAGCCAACACACACACGTGGTTGGGTTTAGGAAAAAGAACAGGGTTTGGCTTTACAATCTTACACCGCATGACTGTACCTTCATACAGAGGGACGAGGCAGAATAACGGCGTGATGTTCACACCATGAACAGGCAGTGTAAAAGGGGCTAGTGGTAAAACTGGATGTATGTGTCACAATCACTGTGATGTTCATGCTGTGCATCATTTCTTGATTTTTCTATGACACCCTTACAAGATGAGGAAGATGAGGTCCATGACAGAAGGCAGACGGGAATTCACTCACAGACGCATAATTTGTGGTTTGGCCAGTTTTGCACTGTAACACTATGCACCATCTCAGAGTCAGCTTACACACTACATCACTTTAGACACGCTGATATGATCTGTATGAAATGTGCTTTGTCTCTGTAAAGAAATAAATAACACACACACACACACACACACACACACACACACACACACACACAAAGACTCTCTCTACCACTCTGTCTTCTTTACTCTCACACAGACTCACATGCACATTAAGTAGTATCTTTGTAATGACACTGGCCTCTATATCTCATGTGAAATCAACTTTGGGCTGAGTGAAGACTGAGGCATGCTATACTTTGAAGTCTCACAAACACACACACACACACACACACACACGATCAGCTCACATTCAAAGATGAGCGAACACTGACACACTAAAGGTCCCGACACACCGATCAAACGGTTATCTGTCGGTCAAAGTTGGGCCATCGGTGACGAGGTGATGTTTCTGTTGGTTTTGTTGTGGCTGACTACGCATGATAAATCCCCACCGGTGACGCCTATCAGTGAATTCTGAATTCACTCTGATTGTCAGCTGAGCTCAGGTGATGAGAAAAGAAACTTGGGTGAGGTCAGTAAACAAAGAGCTACAGTCCAGAGGGAGTGAGACCAAACCAACTTGTTCCATGAGGTCAGATTATTTTTCTCTTCAGCAGAAACGTTTCCTGATGGTTTGTGTTATTGTTCACTGGCGCACGGTAAATATGCTCTGATTGTGTTGTTCATGTGCTAACTGGCTAACTAGCATCAAGACGCTCTTCCTGTTTCCCTTTGTCAGTGATGGATACAGAGAGAGTTACTTCCTCTCAGCAGGAGCAGAACATACATGCTGGTTGACCATCAGCTGTCAGCTTTTTTGTTGTGCTCAAGTGCAACTTTGTAGCTGAGACACGGTGACGTGAGGTGACGCAACAGTTGGCTTTTGTTCTCTGCTAGTTCTCTGAAGTCAGTTTGGTGTGTCTGGGCCTTTAGATGCACCAAATACCTGCATGTGCATCAATTTTGTTTGCATGAATATAATGCTGTCTTTTCCACACACACACACGCACACACGCAGACACACAAACACACACACACATTAACAAAGGCTATAGTCTGTGTGTGAGTGAATCTTTAGTTCCTCATGTTACACTGAAGCCTTTTATCTGTGACCCAGAGAGAGGGAGAATATTGGGAGCATCGTCCTGCTAACAGACAGAAAAGATGACATGATGACAGAGGTGTGTGTGTGTGTGTGTGTGCGTGTGTGTGTGTGTGTGTGCGTGCATGCGTGTGCGTGCGTGAGAGAGAGAGAGAGAGTCAGATCTTTAACAAGCATTTCATTAAGATTTTTACTCAGCAAACCTCTGGCAACCAGATTACAGCTGACTCTCTGCAGTAATCTGATTACCTGATTTACTCAGCTGGATTTCCAAAGCCAGTTTTTTGGCCATGTTCACAGGAGGCCAGTTTATAAGCTTTAGGAGTTTAGACATTTAGGAGTTTTTACGACAAAGATACCAGACAGTAAAGGTGTGTGTGTGTGTGTGTGTGTGTGTGTGTGTGTGTGTGTGTGTGTGTGTGTGTGTGTGACAGCAGAGATGGCAGCATGACAACACTGGTTTGATTTATTAACTAAATTGTAACATTATAATAAAATGAAGACATGCTGACTTTTTCAGTGATTGATCAATAAAGTCGTCGACATATTTCCGTCATTCCCCTGGTATTTTTTCAAATACGCGTCATGATGCATGCTCATATTCAAGATAATTTCATCCAAAGATGAAAACTGACACTAAAGCCTCCTTTACACCAGACCCACTAACACCTGCTCACATTCGGCTTTTGTACATTGGCTGTGACTGACTTTGATCGGTAGTGATGGAAACACAACATCCAAGTGGACGCACTAATTTTAGTCCCTTTGCCAGCGTGATATAACAAATCTCTGTCTGAGCAGCTACATCCTTTTAAAATGAGTGGGCACCGAGCTAGACCGACTCATCCTCACTGTGACCTCGTCACATGTCCACGTTTGGTCATGGACTTTCCACGTCCATATATGACGTCCAAGGTACCCTGGGTGTGTTGGTTGGTGACGTTCTGGGACGCCGTGTCAACTTCAGCCTGTTACATGCATTGTCTGTTTTCAAAATACACTTCTGTTTTCACAGGAAATGTACAGTTTGATACAGTCTCTTTCAAAATAAAAGCACTACGTCACACACGTTTAGGGATAAAGAACAGGATTTGGCTTTACAGTTTTACAGGAAGTGAACACTGGTCTCCCGGTTGAAAGTCGGTGGTTGTTGGACCAATCCACCACCCCTCCTGTTGGTGTCCCACTGTGTTTCTCCCTGACGCAGCTGACCAAAATAAAAGCACTATGTTGGTACAACACTGCAAATTGACTTTTTGTGTCTTCAACAAGAAACACGGGTTTGGCTTCCTGGGTGAAAGTGGGTGGTTGTTGGACCCACCCACCACCCCTCCCACTCGCCCCACTTGGACTTGGACGACCCCCTGAACTTACGTTGTTGTCCCGCTGTGTTTCCCCCTGACGCTGTCGGCTGCCGTTAAACAATAATAAGAAAGAATGGCTGCGTATAATGCCAATGTGAAAAGATGGCTCTTTCCTTTGGTGCCTGACGCCGTAAGTCACTGATCAACGCCAGTATTCGACGACTTCGTAGTGACACCAGATTGGTTAGAGAGAGACAGACTCCATGCTGTTTTACATAAACCCCACATACATGACAGATGTCAGAGAGCAGACAGCTTATAATGTTAGTTCTGATTTTTTGTTTCAGTTTGACTCAAACTGTCTCATGTGATGATTTTATGAAACATGCTGGAAAACACTTTATTCCTGGAAGGTGCCACTCATGAAAATTTCCTGTTCTTCTTTTTATTCCTCCTGTTCTTCCTCTGTAGGGTTTTCTTGGTGCTCCGTCTCTGATCCTGCAGGAGTTCACACATAATGTACTGAATGATGCTGTGATTGCTGGGAGTGACTGTTATTTGTCCATATTTGGGATTAAAGCCTTCAGCGAAGCTTTCAGTTCCCTGCTCTGGGTGACGGACACATGTGCACACACCCGCATTCACACACACACCCACACACACACACACACACACTAAATGTTAAAAACAGACATTGAGCAAGAGAACTTTCAGCTGTTTCTCAATAACGAACCACAGACACGTCCCACACCTAACACATGTAAACACAGCCTGCATGTGTGTGTGTGTGTGTGTGTGTGTGTGTGTGTGTGTGTGCATCCACATATATCATCTAATTACGTCATATATGTTTTGTATGAGTGCAAGTCTGTGTGCATGTGCTCTGATGAGGATAATACAAATTTATTTAATTATTTAAATGTGTTATTTTATTTTTGAATGCTTGAGTTGCTGGTGCTGGTGTGTGTGTGTGTGTGTGTGTGTGTGTGTGTGAGATGACCACTGCATGAATAAGTGCAGTGTAAAGACGTCAGCAGTATATTGGGTTCTTTCCACTCCTATATATTAGTCAGTCTGACCTATCAGAAAGACGGAAGTATCGGCTCTGTTTATATATCGGCGTGTGCGTGTGTTTGTATTTATGAGTCAACATCTGACCTGTTGGTCTTGGCCAACACTCGTCTGCAAACAGCTCACCATAGAAACATATGAGTGAAAAACTCCAAATGTCGACATGTGCAGTTTATCGATCAGAAGTGCTGTGTCATCAGCAGGCAGAGAGGATGATGGGAAAAGTACGGAGAGGATTATACAATCATTTATGAGTCACAGCTGAAGTGAAAATCAAACCATGTGTTCATAATCGCCCCCCTCATTCACTCATTCACTGTTACCTACATGATACTCACTCAGTCACTGAAGTGAGGCTTTCGACAATTAATAATCATCATCGTGAGAGCAAAGCATTGCATTATGGGATGTTTTAGTCAAACCTTATTTTGTATCTGTGAAAGAAAATGAATTCAAATAAGTAAAAAAAGAAAGCAAAAATCTGCATCTGATCCTCGCCATCGATGGGCCACACCATTTCACAAAACCTGTGGGGGGTGGGAGAATCAGACAGCACACTAAAATATGTTTTAATGATAAAAGTACATGTATTTATCATGTAAATACACAGAACTTGCACTGTTAGCATTGAGCCAAGTATGTGCGACTCCTCTACGATAGGTGGAGATATGCCCCCTTTCAGCTTGTTAGTATTGGACCTTTTTCCTGTTGACCTATTACGTCACAGACCAAACAATGGACAAACAAGTTAGCTACGGTTAGCTAGCAGCTAACTGCTACCATGGTGGACAACTTTACAGCTCTGTACATTTGGTCCGTCCAAAAAGTCACGGCTCTGGATGTAGATTTCTCCATGTTGTTACCGGCTTCTTCTTCTCTTACACATTTAATGCTATTGGACTTCCGGGTCAAAGCCCGGGGCGGAAACTGTGGAGCATGCTCAGAGCGCCTCGGCCAGTTTGGGTCTGATTGACTGTATACATGCAGGAGTCACATGATCTGGGTGTGTTAGTCCCACTGTGACACATTCACTGCAGGATCATTTCACTCACACTGACATGTTTACAGGGATTTTAAAAGGCAGACACAATAAATCCATTTCCTCTGATGTCATGGAAACGCACAAGTGTTTCAGCTCATCTCAGAGGTGTTGGACGTTAAGGTCAGAGTTCTGTGCAGGTCCGTCAAGTTCTTCCACAGCAAATTGGGAAAACCATTTTTTTTTATGCAGCACAGGGACATTTTCATTTGAAACAGAAAACAGTTTTCCCTCAGCTGATCACTTCCCTTCCTTTAATTTCATTTAGGCCAAAACCCTGAAAAATAGCTGCAGACCAAATGTACACAGATGAATCTTTTTCCTGTGATTCAGTGAACTGTTGATTTCAACATGTATATTTCATGTCTTTGTCAAATTATGATGGTGCAACTTTATTGTACATATACAGAGTTTTGTTTGGACTGAATGATTTTATTTTTATGGATAACTTTGTCTTGTGTTTGTTGCAATTTTGAATTCAAAACAAATGAACAATAAAGAAAAGGAGCTTTAGTTTCCGACCAACACGCCCTACATGTACACTCCCATGCTGCACCGGATACACCGACCACAACAGATGGGACCCCCCAACACACACACACACACACACACACACACAGATCCAACACATGTTCCCTCTTTTCGTCAGGGTGGATTTAGCCCCTTGTTGGCACAGTCAATCTGTCTGACCGGACTAATCAGCTCACACTCACAGAGAACTCCTCTTACATAAGACTTATTGTTGCTAACGGTGGGCTGAACAGCGATGTGTGAACAACCAGAATTCCCGAACACTAATCTGTTGCTGTGTCTTTGTTTTGCTTTGTGTACATGAAGCTTCCCACCAAAACAAACGCTGACGTTTTTTGATTACTGAAGTATTCGTCACTTCACACACACACACACACACACACACACACACACACACACACCTACATAGTGTCTTTATGGTGCTCACACGGGGGCAGAAGAGGAAGTGGGATTCTTGGAGCAAAAACTGAAATGCACATGTGATGGTCAAACTAATAAAGTGGATATAAAAATAGCCGCAGCCTTGTTCAAAAAACTGATCTAATTGCTTGCAGTGCATTTTTCAGTAATAGAAAGTGAGCTGCAGAAACATGTTTCAGTTTTATCAACTGGCACAGAAATTATTTTATATATCTGAAATACTGTCGCTCCTTTCAGGTGCAGACAGAGTGGTGTCATCTTAATCAGGCAAAATGGTGCTGCTGGTTCGATGCAATCTGCATTTTGTTGTTCTGTACTTGCAACATGTGTAATGACATTAAAGTTGAATCTAATCTAATTTAATCTAAAACATTAGCATGCAGTGGGCCGGCCCTTTCACACTGATGCCATCAAATATCACTGCTTTGTCAGTGTTGTCGGTGTCACACACACTGATGCCAAAAGCCACCTTTTGCATGCACACTGGACCTTTAATGTATCTTTGAGTTTTCTTATTGTGAAGCCAGCTCAAGTTTATTTATGTCGCTGAAAGAGTTTGTCTTTAGGCTTTACAATGTGCAGCATAAAACACTCTTCATCTTTAGAGCTTTGTCTCAGATCAGGAAACATCCATGAAGAAGAAACAGCAACAGAATATACAACAAATGCACACAGCTTCAAAGAGGAAGAAGCAGAGTGTTAAAGTGTACAGAGTCACTGTGGCAGATTTTGGTTTGCATCTGAACGTACAAAATGTTCTGTATATTTGAAGGTGTACAGTTGACCAGACCCCTCTCATAAGAGACACTTTGACCAGACAGACACAGGTGTCACACATCACATTCATCACTGCTCCATCCTGGTGTGTCTGTTCCTGGGTCCCTTCATGCTGCTCACTGCTGTGGCCCTCATCGTTACTCTTATCAGTTCCACCTGTGCTTCACTTCCTCTGACAACATACCAAATGTTGCAGCTTCACAGTGGCTGTTAAAATACTTACAATCTGAAACAGAGTGGACAGAGCTCCGTTCTCCAGGCACAGTAAATGTGAAGGTTATGAATGACAGTCCTACAGAGCAAACAAAAAAACACACATAACTAAAAGCAGGCATTAAGAGAAGATACTCAGCGACATGGTATTCTGTCTTTTCCCTTCAGCAGGTGGAAAGTTGAGATTCAAACACGAGAGCATGAACAGCACAGTGTGTGCGTCTGTGATAAAGACGTCATCCAAACTGCTGCAAGACTGTGTTTTAAACATCATACATCAGATGTATAACAAGGAAAACTGACTGAAAAATATCAGCTTGCAAACTCTACAGCTTTGGTTCCAGTTATTCTGATATTCATCTCAGATTTTAAACTATTTTTTGTAATTTTTATCCATCAAACATTAGTGTTTAAATCTTTTGAGCAAATTAAAATGTGTCTCTCTGCTACCTGTCTTTATTTCTTTATTTTCTTTTTTGTATGTACGTCACAACTTTCATCCCCTGAAATCCATTTGTTGTTTTTCTGTAAGCAGTGTTTTTGATGGCTGCCTCCAGTAAGCTGTGTCTGTTTAAATGTTAGTGCAGCCCAGTCTCACTCTGAACTCGTTGAAAACCGGCGCTTGGTCGGTGACTTCTGGCGTCAGACACTGACAAAAAAGCTGTCCTTTCACATTGGCATGACATGCAGCCGGTCAGCTGCGTCAGGGAGAAACACAGTGGGACACCAACAGGAGGGGTGGATGAGTCCAACAACCACCGACTTTCACCTGGAAGACCGGTGTTCACTTCCTGTAAAATTGTAAAGCCAGATCCTGTTCTTTATTCCTAAACGTGTGTGTGTTGGCTAAACATAACCACATGTGTGTGTTGGCTAAACATAACCACGTGTGTGTGTTGGCTAAACATAACCACGTGTGTGTGTTGTTGAAGGAAAAAAACATCAGTTGGTGGTGCTGTACCAACGTAGCGCTTTTATTTTGAAAGAGACTGTATGCAAACTGTACATTTCCTGTGAAAACAGAAGTGTATTTTGAAAACAGACAATGCATGTAACAGGCTGAAGTTGACACGGCGTCCCAGAACGTCAACAACCAACACACCCAGGGTACCTTGGACGCCATATGTGGACGTGGAAAGTCCATGACCAAACGTGGACATGTGACGAGGTCACAGTGAGGATGGGTTGAAAAAAAACCAAAACTGACTTTGTAAAAAAAAAAAAAAAAAAAAAAAAAAAAGGAAAATTCAAAAGATGTGTGTGAGAGAGAGAGACATGGATGCAGAGAGGAAGGACGAGGGGCTCACAGAGACTGCTGATGCATGAGGCCAAGAAGTTGGTGCTACGCTCCTGCAAGTAAGTAAATAATTCTGTGTACGTCACGGCCAGTTGTCTACGCAACCACGTGGTGAAGGCAAAGATATCTACAGCATAAACATCTTAAAGGGGAAGTTCCATTTTTTACAACCTGGACCTTATTTCTGTAATTAAATACGGTTGTTTACTCACCCAAGTAAGTTTGGTGTCATTTGGAGTCCTTCGGAAGATATTTATATCCGCGAGAGCCGCGTTTATACTGACCTACTAACCTCTGACCTGGATGATGTCATCGCACCACCGCACGTCCGCAGGACGGCTATGTTTATGGCTGAAATTGCTACTGTTTGTTTTTTGAAACGTGGCTGAATATTTGTCAGATTCTGAGGTTGTGGACGACGACTTTGAATATGATGGATGTCCTTACCGTTTTGAGCCAGAGTATACGGATGAGGAGCTCTTTGAAAGGAAGATGCGGAGGCAGAGGGAGGAACCAGAGAATAACAAACCGCTGCACATCCGAGAATAGATGCTAACTGGCGGTGTTCTTGTGGACAATGTTCCACTATGCCAACAGAGGAGGAATGCCTTTGTTGCTCTGAGCGGGATTTGAGGCCAGGAGATACACGTCTGGATGTCTCCAGAAATGACTGTCTCACAACTACAGAGGATTTCACTTCTATCATCAAGCGTGCTGTTGTAGAGACTTTTTTTCGTGTCCCGAAAGTAAACTGAAGACCCAGCCAAAGCCTGCAGGACCGAACAGGCAACTTTCGATTGAGTAAGTAGCCTACACACATGCATACATTGTTTATTTTCCTTGAATTTGTTTGCTTGATAAGTAAATAACTATGAGAGTTTACATTTCTTTAGTTTCTTCTCATCGCTTGTGTAGAACGGCCCGCACACTGCACAAAAAGCAGAGGCACTTCTTATGCAAAACATGAATTTATTATTACATAGTGCTCAGTGACAAAAAGTGAGAAACAGAAAGGTGAACGTTTCGGTGGTAAAGAGGACTGTCTTTACGAATTGCCTCTGATTTATTTTTTGCATGACATCATCCAGGTCAGAGGTTAGTAGGTCAGTATAAATGACCCGGATGATGATGACAAGCAATTCTAGCGATTCATAAAAACATATTGGTGAAATGAACGAGTTTCACGGCAGATAATGTGTTATTTAGAGCCACATTGTCGGTGCCCCGATCACTCCCACTATATGGATGTACGCGGCTCTCGCGGATCTAAATATCTTCCGAAGGACTCCAAATGACACTAAACTTATCTGGGTGAGTAAACAACCGTATTTAATGCCAGAAATAAGGTCCAGGTTGTAAAAAACGGAATGCTGTCCCAGTTGGCAGCCCGTCCTGTCCAACTGATAAATCATGACAACTATCTGGACAGTAACCGCCGTCGTGTCCTGCTGCAACGTCCTGTTTCAGCAGAAGATGCATTAAATGATTGGAAGTCAATCTCAAAGTGCAGATTCATTGTGACGTTACAGAAGACTATGATTCATGTATGAGTGTTACCTTTAAAACGCACATGAAGTAATTTTCCATGTTTCATTCATACTGATGTTGCATAACGTGATGTTATCGTGTTGAAACGTTTCTAAGTCTGTTGGATCTGTTAAAGACTCTCCGCCCACGCTGTTAAGGCACCACACCGAGCTGTTTCTAATCAGGTTCAGCAGCCGCAGCCTGTAAAGTGCTCACCGTCAAAGGGCTCAGTCAGCACTCAGACCACACACACACACACACACACACACACACACACACAGTGATCTGACTTCCTCTGCTCAGGCCACTGTCTCTCTCTGCTTCCTGTGTGTCTGACAGAACGAGCGAAAACATTCACTTTCAACACACTTTCACTTCGTCTTCCTGCGGGCTGCGTGTGCTGAACAAGCGTACCAAAGAGTGACAGAGAGGAATAAAGAGAAGAGACGGATCATTAACACTGACAACAACAGTTTCTTTTTTCTTTACTGAACTGACCCTTCACAGTCATTCAGACAGACACTTTCCCACTGCTGGAACAACTTAACTAGTGACTGTCTGATGCATCGAGAAGTGAAGGTGATGAAATTGAACTGATTTCATGTAATCATTCATCTCAAGGATTCACAGACACGTGAATGAAGTTTGAAAAACAATATTTTATGGGTTTGCTGTGAGGCGTTGGTGGTGTGATGAGCTCTACAGCATCATCTCTGAGCTGCTGACCTACCTGTCTGTGTGCTCAGTCTGCAGGCAGGTGATCGTTAGGGGCAACTGGGAGCACCTGAGAGTGTCCCACGTTATGTCAGCCTGTGTGCAGCTGGCAGCTCCTCTCTGGCTGAACCTCCTCTGTGGTTTGATTATTATGTTTCTTCAGTTCTTTGTTTTGCTTTTATTCACCTTTAAATCACCTGCACACATTTTACACACAATTCATCTGTAATTTGGCCTGATTTGGTTTAACTTGATTAAATAAATATTGTTCAACTTTGCTGAGCCGGGTCATGAGAGTGGACACAAAGATCCCCTTTAGACATGTTTTTTATTTTTTCTGTGCACTGAATCATACAGTACGTTTCCATGTACAGTTAAGTGGAGTGGGTCAAAGCCCGGGGCGGAAACTGTGGAGCATGCTCAGAGCGCCTCGGCCAGTTTGGGTCTGATTGACTGTATACATGCAGGAGTCACATGATCTGGGTGTGTTATGCTGCGTTCGTTTTGTACTTGGAGGTTGGATGTCGGAAGTGGGAATGACGTCACCTCCGAGTTGACAACAGTTTTTGCATTCTAGTTGACGACGGTGGACGAGTCGGAAAAAAAACATGGACTTTACTGTTTTACCATTATCGCCACCAGGCTGACCAAACGTCCTCTTTTGCCCGGACATGTCCACTTTTCACATCCTGTCCGGGGCGTCCATTGATGATAATGTCCAGTTTTCCTTGTGTGTGTGTGTGTGTGTGTGTGTGTGTGTGTGTGTAATCGAGAGGCTGCCTTATCGGCGGATCTCCAACACTCACAACAAGGAAGCAGCAGACACCCGCGGCACAGCATCATTCTAAGCTTCCAAGCTGCCAAAGCTCAAGTGCAGCTTCACAGATGAACTGCAGAAAAAATTCCCAACTTACCGTCCCGACCCGGTCGGGATATATGGGAGGCTGAGTGCACCGTGTGCAAAGCTGGCACATATGATTCTGTGTCTAATAATGGTGCCAGGGAGCTCAAAGTTGGATTTTCTTTTTACAGAAGAGGTATTATTTAGAACATTATTTCATATTATTTATTTATTTGTCCGGTAAGACTTGAAAAGATAGCTATTATTTTACAAGTTGATTTTTCTAATACAGAAGAGACATTATTTCTATCGTTACTTCATTCCAGAGATTTTACATTTATTTTACATTTATATTTATTTTTGTACAATTGAAACTTGTAAAAAGATTATTATTTTAGGCATAATAAAAGCAAGTTGAGTAACCTCTGAGAAGCCTATCTGAATTTCTGTCTTTGAGAGATATTATTTTGTAATATAACTGAATTTTCTATCCATACATATAAACTTTAAATATATTAAAATTATAAGGCATCTTTGAGTAAACTGCAAGTATCATTTAAGTAGGCCAGGGCGAGTGTCCTCTTTTTTGGAAATCAAAATATGGTCACCCTATTAGCCACTGTTAGCAATATCAGTTTATAACAATGCTCTACGTGGCATTTTGCACACACACACACAGACAGCATAGCAACATGCCCATGGATAAAAATTGAACAGTACTATGGGTATGGCTGACCTAATGTAAATCAAATAAGATAGAATTGCTATAAACAGTACTTCAGCAGAGTGTTTACTCACTGTGTATGTTACTGGCAGCCATCATGAATTCGTAAGTCGGGGTTGATGCGGTTGCTCCAAGTTTCCGAGTTGGAAATCCAACTTCAGGGTGCGTTCGAGTTTAAACTTCTGACTGGGAATTTCCGACCTCCGAGTACAAAACGAATGCAGCATGAGTCTGACTTCAATCCGACAGTCAATCCATTTTCTCTGACGTGATGCAAAGATGCTGATAGCTTGTGTCCAGAAATCCAGAATTTCTAAAGTTGCAAACACTTCTTTTGTTTCAAAGTTTCAAAAGTGATGTCACAAAGTGCTGCACATACATCTCAACCCATTCACCAGGAAAAATGTTGGCAGTGTACATTTCTGCAATCCACGGATACGTTACATTTGCATGTTAGCGGATATGTTGAAACTACATTTCAACAACACTGTGGTTAATGTGTGGTTAAGTTTTGGAAAAGATCATGTTTTGGCAAAAATATCCACTTTTTAGGGAAAACAACCACTGTTTGTGCCACTATCCCTGGTGGAAAAACCATGACAGGTCGGTTAAAGGGGAACTTTCATTTCTCCTTTCCGTTATGTTGTCAGATAATTATACTAACAATCCGAGCATATCTGTGTGAAAAAAATGCACTTTTAGTGGACGTATTTTCACGTTGTTTGACGCTGTCTGAGTGCCCTATTATTTAATATAGCGCGCTCACGGGCTGCAGGCAGGTCAGCCCTAGCTTCGTACTGGAGAAATGTCACATATTGAACATCCTATCACTCATTTAGACAAAAGGAGATCTGAACATAGGGCCCAGGTTGAAAAAAACATTAGTTCCCCTTTAAAGACACCCATGTGTGATGATGCCTAAAGAGCTACTGGAAGCACGGCAGTGACTCACAAAATCACAGCTGATCTGGTTGTTGGTCTCAAACAGTGGTCTGCAGTGTGGGAGGCGTCTCGCTGGATAATAAAGTCTGCTCATATACACATAATGAGAAATGTACAGTGCCAACATTTTCCTCTGATGGACACGTCTTAAACTTAAATATTTTTGGTGAGCATGCAGAAACTTTCTCCGTTCAGCAAATGAACTCTGCACTTCCATCCTTCCGCCCACTGAAGCTCAAACATCCAAGTGAAGGAACAAGAAGTTAAACACACATCTGGCAGGAGTAGGACTTGATTTTTTTTATTTTTATGTGATACCCATATTTCCTCCCCACTGGCAGGACTGCAGGCCACAAAGGGCCCACAAAGCCACAGTGTTCTGTATCTGTCTGACTGTATTGTTGTGAGCTCCTCTGTGTTTCTACATTTAAAGCAGAGGCCCGTCTAACGATCCGTGGATGCAGCCTACTCGGAGTTACATGAACTGTGCAGAGGGACGACAGTGGCACGAGCAGCAGGACGACAGGACCCCACAGTCAGTACAAAATGACAGTGCAGAGCATCAAACAGTCAGAGGACTGTACATGTACATTCAGCAGAGTCAGTGTGCGTGGCAGTGTGGTCGGTAAACAGTCAGAGGAACAATGAAAGTGGAGCAGTGATTGGTCTGGTCAACCACACGGTTATCACAATGAGATCCATATGACAGAACTCGACACGTCACTTATGATCAGCGCACAGAGGAGAGGAAAGAAAGTAACACAGCGTCATCTTTGAATGCTGATTTGGATATCAACATTTTTGAAAAGTTCCTGTGAACTTTTTAAATGAGTTTTTCATGTCAGTGTGTCGACACTTGTGAACACAAGTAGATGTCATGGTGTGCTGCGTGACACTTTTTGGGAAGACTGCACCAAGTGTCTGCAAAAGCGTGATTCTGTCTGTTTTCATTTGATTGATTTATTATCAAGAAAATTTGGCCTCACCCACAGACTGTTACGAAATTTCTTCTTATGCAGTTTTCATGAAGATTCTGAAATGTTTTCCTATCTGGGATTTGTTCTTAAATAAGAGCAGAATCTACGTACACTTGAGCGCTCTTAGAGGCCGAACATGTGGCACATTTTTTGCGCCCTCAGATCACTTGTTTTTAATGTAGACGTGTGGCAGGCATGCTCTAATGCCAGAGCCATGCCGTCGCGACATGTACAAATTCCCAAGCATCTATTTTTCAGGGTGCAATGGAACATGGAACAACAACATATTATAGTAATTAACTAACTTACAGAAACTTCGTGTAAGTCCATCTTTACCTTCTCTCCCCTCTTTTCTTCTCTTTCTTTACACGCATACACACACAGCCTGAATGGCGTCCTGAGTCGTGACAGTTGTGCTACTGTAACGAACACAGTTTGTGGTTTCATGTTGAATGGTTGATTAACGTGTTATTTTAGCATCACATGCATCTTTTTGGGATATTTCATACTTACCCCTGACCCTGCTAAATATGACGGCTCATTTGGTGTTCACTTTCTGCAGAAGTACCTCTTCTAAGTAATGTTTGAATTAGGTCAAAATGCATTCTGAACATAATTCTCTCAACTTTTCTTCCTCTGCAGGCTCCCTGTGTGCACACAGTCCTGCATTCTCCCTGTGTGCACACAGTCCTGCATTCTCCCTGTGTGCACACAGTCCTGCAGGCTCATGTCCTTTTATGAGGATTTGTGAGTGTTTACCTCTGCTAATTAGGATAAACTGGCATCAACTCTGAAGGACACTGGGATTCATCATGATAAGAACAAAGATGTGATCTGTGGTTTAAGAACACGTCATGAATCTGACGTAGACATTTCTGAGGACCTCTCTAAAGAACAAAGTTGAGAAAAAACATATGAAGATATGGGTGAATGAGGCCCAATCCCTCCTGTGTTACCCTCATTCACCTGTCTGCACACCTGCCCTGCGTCAGCCTCATTAGTCCTGCTCCACAGTTTTTCCCAGCCAATCAGCTCTCAGTCTCAGCTGCAAGCAGCCCCTGATTCTGCAGAGTTCATTGCACCCAACTGTCAACATGTTCAGTTTGTGATTTTCTTCTAACAACACCTACATGTTCTTCCTGCTGTGATAAATGTAAATGTAATGAGAACCTATATCGAAGAGCTCTTTGGCCTCTTTAAGGGGCTGAGAACACAAAAAATGAACCGGCAATTTGATCAAAACGCACAATATTTACTTTTATTGTATTTATATTGTTATTAACATTAATGAGCAGGACAAGCAGACAGAAATCCATGCACATCCAAAAAACCTTTACAAGTGCTGAATCAAAAAAATCAAACTAGAGCAAGAACCAGACAGGAGATCTGCACTTTGTATTAAAAGGTTCCAGCAGTTTTAATTGTGCAACATTTCGATCTAACAGAGATTTTTGTAAGGCATTTTAAAATCTCCCCCAACATCATAAAAGGTAAACTTAGAAAATGAGCACAAACTGTTCAATTATTTTTACCTTGAGCTGGGCTGCAGTCTGATTTCTCACCTTCTGACTTTAAAAGAGTTTGTTTCTTTTAAATCCTGCGTACTAGGAAACATCAGCTGAGGACAGATGATGCATTTGCATTAAATAAAACTGGCCTCTTATTGGAGTCATATCTGGTGCTAAGGTGTTAAGTTTCTGTAACAGTTTTCAGTGAATGTGCCAAGGACAGAGGCCCACAGTGATTCTGCAGTGCGGGGAAGTGATCGACAAACATTATGCAAAAGTGAAAAGTGTTGTATTGCAGCTGCGTGTGGCTGCAGGTTGGCTAACAGCGTGTTGAAAGTGAGTGAAGACACAGCAGCGATGTGGGAAACACAAGTTGGGTTACAGCGTTGACACACTCAGACCCCACTTACACAAACACGGTTCACTCTTTCCTGCTCAGCGCCAACAGGAAGTGGGTCGGTCGTCTGCTTTCGCGTGAGAAAAAGGAGGAACTCTGTTTTTGGTGACGTTATTTACACGCGGACAAACTGAAATAACCCGGGTTGTATTTTTGCCTTTTTCTCTCTCACACTCTCCATCCTTCTCAAACCGCAGAAAAGCAGAAGTGTTTTAAAGAAGGTGTTGGTGACTAAGTGTCTGTTTGGTTAGCGCTGTCTAGCATTTCTGCTTCAATTAGTCAGTGAGTGTTAAAGTTATTTTTGCCATCATATGCATATTTTTATTGTTTCTATGGAAAACTGTCGAACACAGAAGACAAAGAAGTTCTAACTCTCGAAAAGCAATGACAACAGATATTTCATATTTAATACTTCATCACTACACTTAGTTTTTACAGTGCAATGCTGAAAAATAAATCATCATCAATCATTTAAGACTGAAAACTAACAGACTCATCAGTGATGTGCATCTGCTGATGCTTTATAATTTTGCTAACTGGGCTAAATGCTAAATGTATGCTAATCCCTGGTTTATGAGTCATTGATACAGCTGATGCTCTGCTAATTGCTAATCAAGCTAAATGCTAAATTCATGCTAATCCTAAAGTGTAGGCCCAACGATAATGAGTCACTGGCGGCTCTGAGATGCTTCACAGAAACACAAGTACATTAATCCCTGGGAAGCAAATTAAGACATTTCTCTGCAGCTGCTCGCTACGTCTTAATGTGTGTGTGTGTGTGTGTGTGTGTGTGTGTGTGTGTGTGTGTGTGTGTGTGTGTGTGGGAGAGAATTGGGAAATAATCACCGCAGATTACAGACGTATGCTTGGTCAACATGAATCATTTTCGGTGCTAATCAGTGTTAAGTTCTCATCAGCTGTGACCACTGACGCAATGAAACAGGTGGCTGACACTCGGTTATTTTCCCATCACTTTGAGTTTGGTCACCAAAATAAAATTAACTTCATTTACAGAGCGTTGCAGCCCTTTTAACAAAAAGGTCAAAGTGTCACAAAAACACCCAGATCACCCAAAGATCTGCAACAAGCAGAACAGCTGTTACCTGATTACTCATCATGAATTGTGTCACATGGAGATACCGACCAGAGAATTTACTGTAAATCATCATCATCATCATCATCATTTGTAGATTCCAATGCAGTAAGTAAGGCTGTCTGAGGAAACGGTACAGTGTGGTACAGTCTGACATCAACACTGTGCTCCTCTGCAGTTGTGTGTGAGCACAGTGTTGCAGCTCATTAACTACAGCAGGTGAATCAAACTTAAAGCTGATATGATAAATATTGTTTCATGCAAAAATGCATTAAAAATGTGAATCCAATTATGGCCTGTAACACTCAGATACAACAGCACTACTGTGTATTTACTGTACAACACTTTGACATTACAAGACATGATATGACATCTGCAGCTCCCTGAGGAACAGCTGAAGCAAAAACAATACACAAAGTATTACAGCTGAGGATGCACAGTGTTATCAGCCCATATTCTCCTTGTTGGCTGCCGTCAGCCTATCAGAAAATAAGATGACATCACTGATGGCAGTGGCCTGTTGTGTCTCAGGCGAATAAGCTCCACACTCACGTCCTCCTGTTGTCCCGGGGACAATAGAAAACATGTTCATGATGAACAGAGATCTTCCACAGGACAAAAGGACCCAGACTCACTATCGATGTGTCAGAGGATGCACCTCTTGTGTCCCTGATGATTTTACATTGTCAACAACAAATCTGGGTTGAGATTTGCAGGACGAGAGCTAGTTAACATTAGCTGCTAACAGAGGCTGCACTGAGTCACATTATGATGCATTCAGTCACCACTCAGTAAAATGAGGTTAATGTAAATGACAGTGCACTCATGATGTGTTCAAATGTAATCTTGTAAAATGTAGTTTTTGGTAAAAAACTTCAGTAAATACAGTTTGAAGGAGATTTTTTTTACAGCAACATAAAATAGATACTAGAGAGGAAATCCTGATATATATAGTAGGACCATCAAAATAATGCCAGAAAAAAATAATGCGTTAAAAAAATAATCTCATCTCAATAGATGAGACGACGCTGCTCGGCCCCGTGACTGGAACATTTATATTTAAAGAACGCCCAGATGGAGCTGTTGATAGGAGCACTGTTCTCTGAAGGTTCTGCGGTAAGGAACTCTTGTACCATCGGAGAACACAAAGTATTTAGCAGCAAGCGGGGACGTCTGAGCTAACACAGCCTCTGATGCTAACGCTAGCAGTGAGCCTCGTCACACCACACTGGACCAGGTGTTCAGACTGAGTCAGTCTACCTGTGACCGTGACCGACTCATTGACTCCTTCACAGAATGGACTGCAGACAGTTTGGGTGGTCGAGGACAGGGGGACAGCTGTGTCCAACATCCAGCAGCTTCACGACGACAACATCCGTTTGAACAGAAATTTTTAACTGAAAATTTTAGATTACATTTTTTTATCACTTGACAGCCCTTATATATAGTAAAGACTTTTAAAACAGTTATTTTTTTATGTGTTTCATGTGAAAGAAGGTCATATTAAAGGTTGTTTGATTTGTCCGACTGAATTTTTGTCATTCGTTCTCTTTTTTCATATAATGAAGATGTCTTTGTTTCTCTGGAGCAAAAGGGAGAATAGATAACAACAAAAACAAAACAAACAAACAAAAAAACCCCACAGGTATCGGCTACCGGACAAATTGTTATTATAAGCATTGGTATCGACCCATAATTTCACAATAACTTCTTCCCTAAATGAGTCAGAATAATGAAAATCTTTGGGCTCAGCTTCACTTCGTCTTTTTCATCAGACTTGTTTCTGTTGTTCATTAAACTACATTTGTTTATGCTCTGCTTCTTCCATATTAAAGGCTGTGTCACACACGTGTGTTTGCAACAGCGGCTACAAAACAAATAAACCATATTTCAACATGAAGTTAAATAAAGATGAAGAAAACATTTATATTCAGAAAGTCAAAACTTACAAATCATTAGAAAAAGAACAATTAAAAAGTAGAACAAATACAACATGGCTGTGTTTACATGCACACTGACATTTCACTGTTATTCTGAATATGACAATATTCAGATTTTGATACGAGTCACATAAACGGCAGGTTTCATTTCTGGATTAGGCCTTTTTTCAGAATGAAGCATTTATGATTAAGACATTTGGGATGTGTTGACATTATTCAGGCTCTCAGTGAATTCAGAACGTGAGTGATTTACCACCTCGCACGTTTGTGTCTGTTCCACAATTTGCATTTTAGAGGACACACAAAAAGGAGCCGTGTTGAGCACACCACATGCCAATCACTCGCTGCTTTCTCCTCTTTCGGCCTCTGCAGGCCTCTCTGCCTGTTGCGGTTGCCAGATCTGAGGGGGAAAATCCCCCTAAACACAACCAGGCCATTGATGGTGAAATGGCTACCAGACCGGAGAGAAGGAAGACATGGAGGAGAGGAAGCGACGTGTAGCTCTTTGATGGCGGTGCTGAGGACAGTCTCCGCGTGTGGCATGTATATGTCTGTCTGTCTGTGTGTGTGTATATGTTTCTGTGTATGTGTGTGTATGTATGTGTGTGTGTGTGTGTGTGTGTGTGTGTGTGTGCGCATCAATGTGGCTGAATGTGACTGTACTGTATATATGTGTGTTTGCACGCCTTGTTGTCTGTCATTCCGCCCATGAGCAACCGCTGTTTACATACACAAAGCTGAGCAGGGGTGGCACTGTGTCTGTGTGTGTGTGTGTGTGTGTGTGTGTCTGTATGTGAGTGTGTGTGTGTTGGTGGGGAGGCAGGGGTGTTAGAAGTCATTGGGTTTCAGTGGTTAACCCCTAAACTTTTTATTTTTTGGAGGAGCTGGGGATCAGTGGGGGGCATCTGAGCATCGGCGCTGCTGTGTGGGCACGTTATGTTCTTTATGAGCCACGAACAATCAGGAGGGGAGGAAGTGAAGGGTAAATACGGGTGGGAGGAGAGCGGGTGAGGAAGTAACTGCCCCCCAGTACCCAACATATCCCACTATCCCCCTCCCAAAAACACCCTCACACCACCACCGGAGGGAGAAGAGGAGGCTGCTGGACCACAGACCACCCAGAGAGATGGAGACAGACAGAGATACAGGCATAAAGACATACAGACATTAAGATGTTAGACACACAGACAGACAGACAGACATACAGACAGTTAGGTTGAGCAAGAATTTAAAGAATCAGACCAAAAAGAAATTTGGAGAGAAAGATTAAAATAAAGGAAAGTTGGGAAGAAAATGACTGACAGAAATCAGAGAAAGAATCCAAAAGAAATGGAAAAGAATAATTAATCTCGAAAGAAAGAGAAAAGAAATGTTTGTTAGTAACCATAACAACAATAAGAAAAACACATTTGATGAAGAAATTATGCAGATTTTAGTATCAAATACATTACTTCATCAGTGGACAATGACCAATGGACAACAAGGTACTTGTGTCGTTGCTTGTGTTGATGCAGCCAGTGAGGTCGAGAGATGTCAGAAAAAACAACGAGCCTCATTAAAGAACATTTTCATATTCCTGTCTCCAACCTCTATCCTCAATTGCTCGCAGGGATGAAGTTCTTCTGGAGCACAGCAGAATGATGCTCCGACACTTTTTCCTCTAAGGTGAGGAATAATGTTGATTGACTCACAACTCGTGCACTGAGCAACACGCAAGGAAACATTCCACTTTAAACATTTCTGGTCGCTGCCGGCGAGCGAATTAAATTATTTTTTTTGTCAGTGTGTAGCTGCTGAAGATGAAGAGGAAGCAAAACATCCTTTCATTTTAGAGTAACAGTCTAAAAGTAATAAACCTCCTTTTTGTGTCACATATTTATTTGTTTCAGTACATTTGATTGAGATAATAAGGTGTTACATTGAATACAGACTTAAAGAAGAGGCCAGATCAAAATCTGAAGCTAAATGATTTTTAATACTGAACTCGCCACAGCCTCAGTTTGTGAACAAGTTCCCTCTGGTGAGCAGTGATGCAGTATGTATGTGAGAGAGCTTTTATTGTGAAAGGTAAGAACAGAAGTTAAGCTAACGCACTGACGTCACTGACGATGTGGAAGGCAATAAAGAGTTTGCTTTTTGCTACAGATCCTCTGTGATATTATTTAATTACCTTCAAACGTAGCAACAGACTGGCGGCAAGTCATAGTTTAACGATGTCCCACACGTTAAAAAGTGCTGCAAAACCAGGTGCACTGAGACGTTCAGTTTCACAGCACTGTTTAGCACATGTGTGCTTTTCATGTCCGTGTGTGACAGACAGCACGGGAGCAGCAGAGCTAAATGTCGCCAAAATGCAGCAGAGACATTATTTTTCATTTGGTGTCAACATTTACCTGCCAGTGTGGCAGTAGCCTTCGAAGATTTACTCGCCAAACAGAAGATCTACATGCATCTGCAGCTGTTTCACATTAAAAGTGTTCAACAGCCAAAGCACAGGAGAGATTTTATTTTTAGAAGCTACAGGAAACAAAATGAATTCATCACAGGGTTGAGTGCTGACAGCAATCGATCATCCAAAATGTGTCTACAAAATAAGACACTGTCCATTTCGGCAGTCAGCTGATCAGTTTTAAATATTGCAGGGCGATGTACTCTCGCAGACTGACGTGACGAATGATGTTATGTCCTTAAGATACAGTTAGATAATTAATGTACGAAGTTACTGTGGTTAGCTTTAGGTAAAGAAACATGGTGAGGACGCACCTTAAAGTTCACACGGATCTGAACACGTGACTCAAGGAGAAGGTCCTGAACAAAAGTCTGTTTTTTGTGACCCTTCCACCCAACCTGCGTCTTTACAAACGCTCAGAACTGCCTCCTTGTTTACTGCTGTCAGCTGGTCACGTGATTGCAGCCTTTCGAAATATGTGGGATATGTACGACTCTGGGTGCACTGCTTATTGTAAGAAAACATACAAACAGCCTGTGCAGTGACACTACTGTGGTACAGTGAACAGAATGTGAACTTCACATAAAGTTATTTATCTATTTTTTTTTTTTATTTATTTATCAAATCTTAACTCCAAATCCAAAAATGCATCAAACTATGGCTCATTCTCCCTCACTCTAAGGTCAAACAGGTGTCGAGGGTCACACTGTATTTAACATGAACAACAGGTCTGGACTGCTTGGATTTTTGTTAGTGCACATGAGAAAAAACAAAGGTGTTGACGGAGTGGCTCTTGGATGGAGCGTACTGAGTGAAGAGAATAAAACACAGATAGTTTATAGAAACTCTGAGTTAATACATGATAAAAGACAAACTATGTAAGGAACAGAATGAGGAGCGAGACAAAGAGACAGAGGAGAGAAAGGAGACAGACGGACAGGCTGTCAGGTTGGATATAGGAGGACTGTGCTGTGACTTTGTTTCCATGTGCCGTTGGTCCCAGGAGGCTGCTGTCCTTTATTTCAAACATGTTGAGAAACAATGGAGGTCTGTCTGTCCGTGAGGCCTGTTTTCATTCTCTGCTCGTTCTGGACAAGAGCTGCACTTCAGAGAAGAGACAGAACTTCAGGAAGGAGGAAGAGACGAGTGCAGGATCTCATTTATCCTCATGTGTCTCTCACATTACATCAACAGGCATTACAGGGCCACTTCATGGGCCGGAGACGGAGATTGTTTCTGTGTATAGTGACTGTGTGTGTGTGTGTGTGTGTGTGATGTTTGCATGTATTCTTTTCAGTATTTACACTTGTGTCTGTTTGTGTGAGTGTGTGTTCATGTGGGTAAACTCTGTCTGCTGTCTCAGTCTGTATCTAAAGCCGTGAAGTTGTGACTTTTTCCAGTACTGAGTAATTTAAAAAATTACTCATAAAATTTTCGTAATAATTTAAGTTACCCCGAAACAAATAACTAATTACAACCTTACTTTTGTTGTAACCTCCTACTGATTTAACATCCAACAATCAGTCAGATGAATTTTTGTAATCGCTGTGCATGCACGTCAAAAAGCAGCAAGCTAACGTGTACGCTGGAAGCGCTCACATTCAGCGGCTGGAAATATTCACATTACTTTGATTTTGTTGGGAGGAGAGATGACAAGAACATCATCTTTTCTCTGTGACAAACACGACCTCAAGCCTCGTGAAACACTGCCTGCGACCAACAGCACAACATCATGCAGCTCCTGGAAACACCCCACAACAAAGGTGAGCCCTCCTCTGCGGGGGAAGACGGTTACAGCCCTGCACCAGCTAAACAACCAAAACTGATTTTAATGTTGGAGATCTGCAACAAGAGACAAAGAACTAATGAACCTTGTGATATTTGGTCTAGAACTCTGATCAGGCCCCAAAAAATCAGGTCCAACCCTCCATGAACCCGAACAGTTTCTGTCCACGTCTGACCTGAGCTCAAACCATGGCAGCAGTTTTGGGCCGGAGTCCGATTAAAAACCCAAATTTCTACTGTGAAAGAAATATATATTTTATATTTTTCAAATATAAGTCTTGTGCACGACAGGGTTGGCAGAGTGGGCACCCCTCCATGCGCCTAGTGTGCACGGTGATCCATGGTGATATGGTGCACAGAAGATGATCACTGCTCTTTGATGGAAGTTAGGCATTTTCCCTCTCAGTCGCAGTCTCTCTCTTTCCCTTTTGAGTTAAAACGTGAAACACTTACGCATGAAAACTGCCAGACAAACAAACAAACCAAAGCTAAATTGGCAAAAACATGACCCAGTTCAAGCCCAGGGGTGATAACATGACACTACAGCCTGGTCTGAACCTGGCGGGTCGAGGTCGGGCCCAGTGGGGCTCAGGCAGAGAATCAGAGCTCTAATGTTGTGGAAATGCTGCGTATCTCCAAGACTGTCTCTCCATCTTTCAGACAGATCTCTGAGAAAACACTGGTCACAGGCAACAGAAAAACCTCCGATAAAAAATCACTTGCAGGCTCTCTCGTCTTAGCCGTGTTGACCAGAGATTACCCTGACGTTCACACAGAGGTGCACACGGGGAGTAATAAATAATATTTTTTAGTAACAAGTCCAACACTGATCTAACGTGAACATACAAGACTATGGTTTTTGTCCGGACTTTGTACTGTATGCATGTGTGTGCATATGTAGATGTATGCGTGTGCGTGTGTATGCATGCATGTGTGTATATAGTTGTGTGTGGGTAGATGACAGAGCTTTGTGTTCACCACATCAGTGTGAGCAGTGTGTGTGTGTGTGTGGTTTCTCCTACCTCACCGCTGCCTCCTCCATTCAGCCTCACTGCTCCTCTGTTTTCTCTCTCTAACATCGTCAACTTCACTGAAGCTCTTTTAACCAGTCGACAGGATGGATTTCGGCACATCGACTGGTCGCTGGACAGTCTGAAGATGTTTCAGTTGAAGCAGAGCAGCCAAAGTGGCGAGCAGCACACTGGTAGTAGTGTACACGTGCATGTATGTAGATGTGCTCTTGTACTTCTTCAAGTTACAGACCGTCAAAGTGAGGACATCTTGGAAAGTGAGGACATTTTGTTCAGTGTCGTGGCCACATCTTGATGCACAAGGACGCACCGCTGTCCTATTTCCAAGTATCAGCTCCTTAGAAAAGCAGCATTTGTTTTACATCCTGACATCCTGTTAACTTTACCTGCACTACTTCTGTAAATGATACAGACTCTGCACCCTATTCGAGTAAAGGGACAAGTGCAGGCACTGAACCAAGAGCAGAGGCACACAAGGTGAGCTACATTTGCTCTTGAAGGTTTGAAATCCTGGCTTGGAGAACATGGAGCCCTTTCCTCTCTTGACCCTT
This sequence comes from Epinephelus fuscoguttatus, assembly GCF_011397635.1. Taxonomy (NCBI): domain Eukaryota; kingdom Metazoa; phylum Chordata; class Actinopteri; order Perciformes; family Serranidae; genus Epinephelus; species Epinephelus fuscoguttatus. Next base: position 1,405,952 of record NC_064759.1, on the reverse strand, counting down.
GTGCATGGCACTAATTATGAGACGTAGCTATGGAAAATAAGAGGAGTGGAAGAGCTGGGGAAGAGAGATAAAGAGAGGGCAGAGAAAATGACAATCATAGCTCTCTCATACTCATGGGGCTCAAAATCTTTTGATTTCTCAGGAATTCAAGGAAAAGTTGGGGACTTCACAAATGAGTCACAAAACAGAAATATGGTGGAATGTGTTAAACAAACTTTTTGCATTTATTTTGTTAGATTGTTTCCAGACGGAAAAAAATCATCACCGACAAACTCAAATGTAGGCAATAAAAACAAGTCATGGAAAACTCTCAGCCGTCATTTGTATCTGTTAACAGCAGAACTTCTCCTAACTTTCCTCTCACTCTTCCCTGTCTGATAGGGGAAATAACAGAATACCTTTTTTGGGGAGAAGGAGGAAGAAGTGAGGGGGGAAGAGAGGAGGTGGAAAGTCCCTTCACAGATCCAGGTCAGTAACTTCCACATGCCCATCTGTCTGACCGTCTGACTCACTCTGCTATCATACAGCCGAGACACCAGTCAGGTGATACACAGTCAAACATGTGCAACTGGATAATAGATGTGAACTGAGAAATGTTTGCTTGTGTTTACTGGAAATGGTCCAACAAGGCACCCGTAGCAGATTACACACTGAAGGTTTCTATGTTTCCATTATGCACAGGGTCATTTGGTTGACCTTCTAGTTAAAACTTGGTTCTGTCGTTCACTTAGATGATTTCTCTCAATGCTGCTACGCTGATGACACCCAACTATTTATGTCTAGGGTTGGGGCATAACGGGATACAAGTGATATTTCGTGCATGGTATTCTGTTACAGTTTAAATTGGTGATATTCTGACTACAGTTACTGGGTTTCACACATGAAACATGAGCAGAATGAATTTGTGTGTAAACTGTTTGCAGATGGAAATTTATATGTATTTCAGTAGCTCTCATCATTTCATAGGTACTAACAAAATCGACACCTGCTTCAGACTGCTCGTAGTGCTTGTGTAAATATGGTATGCACATAAATAATGATTGTCACAATGTGCAGATGCCTTCGAAACACGTAAGTTAAACATGACAAACATTGAACCCAGATGTGACCCAGGACAATAAACTGTCGATCTAAGCAGGTAGTATTAAGCTCCTGTAGAACATCCTCTTGTGCAGCATGAGGAGTATTTGTCCTGCCTCCTGACTGTGGAGACACCCAGTCCAGGGACATGGACCACTGCAACTTCCTCCATGCTGCAGCCCTTGCGTCTACCATCAGATCCCTGCAGATTGCCAGAAAGCTGCCGCTCATTTGGTGTTCAACATCCACAAGTTCTGCTCGCTTGTCTATTGACAACACCAGCTCCCTGTTGCAACTCACATTCGGTTTAAGTCTCTGGTGCAGGTCTAAGGGCCAGTGAAGGGAACGACTCCTTACTGCCTCAAAACCATGGACAAAACTCTTCACTCCGATGGCTGCCCCTTCACACCAAAGACACTATGGTTACAAGGCAACCTGGTCTCACTCTGAAGTTGTTGAAAACCGGTGCTTGGTCAGTGACTTCCAGCATCAGACACATATGAAAAAAGCCATCCTTTCACGTAAGCATGATAAGCGGCTGGTCACCATTCTTGTTTAATGGTGCCAAATGGCATCAGGGGCAAACGCAGCAGGACAACAATGTGAGTTAAGGGGGCTGAAGTCTGATTAGGGTGGGTGGGAGGGGTGGATGGGTCCAACAACCACCAACTTTCACCCAGGAGGCCGGTGTTCACTTCTATAAGAGTGAACCTGTTCTTTTTTCCTAAACCCAAAACACATGCTGTTGTTGCCAAATCCAACCACGTGCATGTGTTGGCTAAATGTAATCATGTGCATGTGCATTTGCTGTTGGAGAACAAAAAAGCATCAATTAATGTAATTTATTTTGAAAGAGACTGTATTAAACTGTACATTTCCTGTGAAAACAGAAGTGTAGTTTGAAAACAGACAATGCATGTAACAGGCTGAAGTTGACATGGCGTCCCAGAACGTCAACAACCAACACACCCAGGGTACCTTGGATGTCATATGTGGACGTGGAAAGTCCATGATCAGGAAAGAACACCTTGACACTACATGTTAGCACTAGCATCTCATTTTTCAATAAACGCATAAACCCTGGTATTGTTCCACTGAATACTCTTTTATTTTGACTGTATAGATTATGAATGCATTTCTTGTGTGCAGCTGGTTGAATGTTTCTTCATCTCACATCACTCTTTTGGTGAGTGTTGAAGATAAATAAACTGTCCAGGTTAGAAAAGAAGACAGATTTGGCCAGAATCAGTGTTTGATAGACATCAGTTATGCGTCAGTGGAAAAGATGAGTTGCTGCCGGTGTGACGCATGTTTTGTTCCCAGCACACCCTTCTGTCAAAGGTGCAGCAGTGTGTAAATTAAGTAAACAGAAGACTGTGATATACCACATCGTGCTTGTAAAAACATATCCAGTTCAATAATGAAGAAACAGGACTTTAATCTGTGACTGTAGACTGAATATATATTTTTGTTACCATTAGCTGAGTGAAACATCTGGCAGAAGTGATCAGCTGTGGCTTTGGGTTGTTCACATTTCTTGTAAATTAGCTTTATTTTCCCAAAAAGAGGTCTTTTAAAAACCAGTGAGTTGCACCCACACATTATGTTGTGTGTGTGTGTGTGTGTGTGTGTGTGTGTGTGCACTTTTCTGTCTGAACTGTCTGACCTATGCTCTGTACATGTGTGCAGACTTGTTTTGTGTTTATAGATGTAAATGTGTGTGTGTTATTTGTGAGTTCCTGAGTGTAGATCAGGTAATGGGTGTGATTCCGTGTGTGTGTGTGTGTGTGTGTGTGTGTGTGTGTGTGTGTGTGTGTGTGTGTGTGCGCGCACGCACACAGACATGTGTTTGTCTGTGGTTTTTCTGACTGTGTGGGCTTCGCTCTGCTGCAAGTGATTGTTGCACATGATCTATGACAGCAACATCAACCTCGCCTCTGTATATGTATGTGTGTGTGTGTGTGTGTGTGTGTGTGTGTGTGTGTGTGTGTGTCTCATTAAGGGTGTGTTTGTTTCAGGTTGTCTTTAATTTTGGTTATGCTTTTACTTACCAGCTCTGATCCAACCAGAATATTTTCTTCAGTTTCCTCAACAGTCTCAGTTCTGCTGCCACCTCCTGCAGTGAAAGAGAAAACTGGAACAATCATAGATGGTGTAAAATACACAATGTGTATGTAAACATATATGTTTATGAGTCTTCCACTCATCTTACACAGCTGTGCACACTTCTTAACACTATTTGAAAAACATAAAGTGAGAAACTACAGTATAAAACATGACAGCTATTAGTCAGTCAAATGAAAGTGGTCGTGAACATGAAAGAAGAAAAGCTGCTCATCATGGACATGGTCGAGAAGGCGAGGAGCCAACATGGCGGAGGAGGACTCGGTGTGTTTTTGATGTGTCGCGTGCCGAGAAATTGATGCCTGGCTCAGTCGTCAGCTGTGGTCCCAAACAGACATAATTAATAGAGACGGATAGAGGGAAGAGGATGCTTCTAATTCTGAAAGACAAAGAGGAAGTGTGTGTGCGTGTGGTTGTGTGTGTGTGTGTCATAGAGGAGATAGATGTACAGTCGTTGTGATTATTGTGGCCCAAAATACATTAGCCGTGGCTTTTCTTAAGATGTGTTTTATTTTGTCTTTAAATCAGAGAGAAGCATGTTGTAATTGTTTCCAGTGAGAGTAACGGTGAGCTTTGAAGTTTAATTTTGTTATTTGGTCGGCGATGACAGTTCATCGGTCGCTGTGATCTAAATCTGAACTCATCTGTCCTGCTTCTTCCTACAGATGTCTTGATATCTCCATAACCACAGCTCCTGTTGGAGTTATCACCACATGAGGTGAAGCTCTCTTCATTGTTCCTGGTGTGTTTCTGTTTTAAGTGAGCTTACAGCACGTTCAGTAAGGCTGTTTTCACACGTGTAGTTCAGTTTATTAGGTCCACATCAGAGGGAAAAAAATTATGTATTGTTGCATTTTAGTTTTGGTTTGGTTGCTGTTCACACTGACTTTTTGCAGATGAACCTGAACATGAAGTTCTACCGACTGACAGTTTTGGTGTTTGTCATCCTGCATCGTTAGTACTCAGGTGGGGAAATCAAACACTTGAGAAGAATCTAAGTGCTGCTGCAGAAACGTCTGTTTGATTTCATAGCTTGGGGAGAAATAACTCATCGTAAGCATTATTAGGAGGCTGTTATTAGACTGCAAATCAATCACATGTTTTGAATAATGACTAATATAGAGACAGGGTGAAAAGAAGGTGTCTTGTACAGCAATGATTCACACACTTTTTAATAAACAAAGTACACACAGTCGATACACTGATGGAAGTTTAACAGCTTTTTAAACGGAAAATACCCTCACTGACGTGCATATGTGTTACCATGGTTATATGATGTATACGTGGCCTTTATCGGGATCATTTATGAGTTTGCATGAGACAGAAACGGATGTCTCTGTTGTCCGACGAGGAAGCAAAAGAAAAAGGGAAAAAAAAACCATTCATGCATTTTTCTTAGCGTGGTACTTGATGTTGAAAGCTTTCTTGGTGCATGCAGACACAAAGTTTTGCTCACATGCTTTTAAATAGTGCTTGTAGCACTCGTGCTGGGTGACCGAGGAGTCCATCTCAATGAACGTTCCTGCACACTCCACAGCTTTCTGAGGGTGGCTGCCGTGAAGCTGCTCCTTGAGCCCTCTAGCCTGACCTCCTCAGGATCAACTGCCTGCGCGTCCTCCACTGCAGCGTATCCCTCAACCACTTCCTTCTTGGGGAAGACCCTGTTGGATGGCGGTTTGGTAGGGGGCCCCATCCTGTAGGAAATGGCGTCACAGAGATGCTAGACTGACAGGCCACAAGCTTTCAGGAGGAGAAACTTTGAAGCTGAAGCCATTGGAGCTCCACCTCGGGCACCTTCATGTTTGTTAAGAGCTCGCCAAGCTCCTTGAAGCTTATGTAGTCGCCATTCATAATCATGCCAACACAGGACAGGAAGGTCAGAATCCTCATGGACTTTCCTCTCCAGAGTGATTTCGGAAGCCTGGTCAGGCAGAGCTCCATCTAAGGCATGTGGTTCTTCCTCTAGCGCTCCAGGTTACGGCTGTAGCTCAGGCAGCACCTTTCAATTTCTGAGGCCACATCCCCAGCCAGTGTCTGGATGGAGATGCTCAGACACTTGGCCACGTCCTTCCCGGCCTTCCTCACCAGCTGTCTTGCCCTCTTGAAAACAAACGGTGTGGGGGAGGCATCCCTGGTGGCCATGTCCTGGCAGAGGTTCTCCAGAGACCAGCCAGCCCCTCTAACATGTACTGCAGCACCTGGACAATGTCCCACTCAGAGGTCTCCTCACTGCAGGAGGCAAGCAGCTCCCATATTCTGGGGAGTCAGAAGAAGTCTGAGGCACGGAGTTTCTCTGGTACCGCTTCCCTTTCCCCAAAAAGAGCCACCTGCTCCACGCTCAGTGCCAGCGTGCAGGGCACCTTGGAGAAAAGTTCCTCCATGTGCTCCAGGTAGGTCCTGGCCCGCTGCATCATGCCCCATGAAAGTTGGGGTGAGACAGCCCTGGGCGGTGATGGTGCCAGACACTGAGTAGGTACAAGTAGGGCGAGTCTGCATATAGCTGTGGGAACATGATCGTCCCAGGGACACAGAGCTGTCTCTGCTGCCTGGCGAAGACCATCAACCTGCCGTCCAGATTGCTCTAGAAGTTGATGGCTTCGTGGACACCCAGGCAGCTGAACAAGTTCTCATGCAGCCTTTTATTTGACCATTATTTGACTGTTATGGGGTCTGGACACATGCTGCGTTTTTTGCACCCTCAAGTCATTTGTTTTTAATGTAGACAAGCTGAAGTCGATTCAAAATCAAGAGCAACATGACGGCTGCACTCTGACATAAACAAAGTTCAGCTTTTGGATTGTAGCAGTGCACACTTCATGTGACAAGGAACAACCAATCACAGCTGGCAGATAACTTTCCTGTGTTCATCAGTCTGTGCTAAGTACGGAGGAGAAGTTGAGCATTTTAGTGCAGAGCTGCTCAGAGCATTACGTCTGTCACAAAACAACAACAACTAGAAGAAGATCAGCTCCAACCTCAGGAATTTGGGTGAGTAGCCTGTGATATTTTATGTCAGGGCTCCCTGGTTGCTTAGCAACGTCAGGTGCAGGTAGAGCAGGCACCCAGCACCCAGCCGACGCGCTCTGTGTTTACCAGGCGGTAAAAGATGCAGCGTGTGTCCCGGCCCTTACAGAGAACTGCTACCTGCTCAGTGTGTGGTATGTCTGTGTATCCAGCCTGTCTTTGCCTGTCTGTCTGTCTGTCTGTATCTGTTTTTCTCTGTTGTGTTTGTAACGGCAACACACACCTACTCAGGGTGTGTTAATGTGTGTGTTGTACACTGTCTGTTCTTGCTCATTCCATTTTTATCCACTGTGTGTTTGTCAGTATGTGTGTGTGTGTGTGTGTGTGTGTGTGTATGGAGGCTGGAGAGCAGGTTATTAGTGCTGAAATCCCTCTTGCTTTCGATTGTGTCTGTCTGACAGTGACTCATCCTGCGGCATTAACTATGATTAGTCCTCATTGTTGCTCAGATTTGGAGCAGACGTGGTTTTGATAGGGAAAGGAGAGGCAGCGAGACAGTCGGCTGCGGTGCCGAGGTCACAGAAAAATGTGATTCTGAACCTCGTCTGACTGGCATCTTAATGTTTCCCAACCAGACCGCAGACTCGCTCCGTTGTCAAAACAACACTGGAGTGATAAGTGAAAAATCAAGACCTAAATCTGATTGAGAAATCAATTTTTAAACAAGTGCTTGTTATTGTTTCCTTGGTCTGGTAAGTGTTCCATCCATCTTCCTGTGATTGTTCTGACAGTAGATATGGTTTTAAATATATCCAGATTTATTTCACTCAGTCTTTTTAGAGGAGCCATTTTGGACTGATGTTCATCATCAGGTACCCTCGTTACACCCAGGGATGACGTGTCAGTATACGCTTGTTACATGCATTGTGTCTTTTCAAAATAAACAGGAAATGTTCAGTTTCTGCACGTTACATGTAAACTTAATACATGGGTAAAAAACTTTGGTTTTACATTGACTTCCTTAAGTTTAGGCAACAAAAGCACATGGTGAGGTTTAGAAAAAACTTCACAGTTTGGCTTGAAATAGGTACGGCTGTTGCTAACGTCATGTCAAGTGACATACATCACTAGCATACACATAATTGCCCACTAAGTGGTCTCCCGGGTGAAAGCCTAGAGTTTGACTGAGCCATCCACCCTCTGCAGACATTATTGCTTTTTACACCAGCAGTTGCTCTTAGCGTCAAGAAATACTGCCGCTAAAGAGTTTCTCTGTGTGTTGATATTTGACACAGATATATATATATATATATATATATATATATATATATACATATATACTGTATATGTATATATATAACACCTGATACACAGCTTTTTGTGGATTACATGACCTGTTTGTTTCTTTCACATGTTCGCCGTAACACTGACAGAACCAGCTGTACTGTTTATGAAGTGACTGACAGTTAATTAAATCTCGACCTTGACCTTATGATGATTTGTGACGCACCCTAACCTTCATACACCACATGTAGCATGACCACTGTGAATGCAGCACGCTGTGACAAGTACTAAATGAGTTTAAATGAGTGTAAACTGGATACAGGTGTGCCGACCTTCAGCAGAAAGCAGGAAGTTTTGCCTGTTTGGGGAAAATAAATCTTTTTGTATCCAACATGAAACCACACGGAGAGCTTTTAGAACAAAGTCCTGTTGTCTTGATGTCTTTTGGTGTTTTTTTAAGGTGCTCCAAATGTGGGGTTTCCCCCGTTATTGTGATCCTTCAGAGGAACTGACAGGATTACAGATATTTGTAAGAACCTGTGGGATGAAGATGAGCAGCGATGCATGAGCTGCTCACAGGTTTGTTTGTGTTTTCAGACCGATGCTGTTTAGTATCTTGTAGCAACAAAGGGAGAGTCTACCTGAGCTCATCTTCTTAGGAAAAACCGCGGCATATAGTTTGTGCTTCCAGAGAATCAACCCGGCATTACTTCACCTTCCACACCCAAACTCAGAGCAGAGTTCACCTCAGCATTGCTCAGGACTGTGTGTGTGTGTTTCTGTGTCTCGTCTGTCCACAGCAGAACAGAGTTCAGAGGTCATGCCACACATCCATTTGGTCACTTTTCATCTGTGTGTTACAAGAATAACAATGTTTATTCTGTCACATCACATAGAGGCACTGTTCAAACAATGTGACGTCTGCGTTCTTCATAACCTAAAGACAAGGTACTGGGCAGGCGTGGATGATTAGCAAGATTTTTTTTGTTGCTCTCCCCCTGTAGTCTTCAGTGATGAGTCCAGAGTGCAGCTGGATCAGTGAGGAGGACACATATCATTTGTTTATTTACAAAAACTTGTAAAATCTGAGCATGAAAAGTCCTTCCTGACTCTGGGATCAGTTCATATGTTGGAATAATCTCCACCTATCCACTCACCAGTGTTTTCTGAGCTTTCCATGAGAAAAACACATTGAGCTTCTCTACATCAGCCAAAAGAACTGGCTCAGGTGTCATCAGTGTAGATGTAGAGCAAGATATTCTCACCTCGGGAGAAAGTTGTCACAGAATACACATTTTTTGGAGTACACATCAATTCAAAACTCGGTTTCGAAACTCACGAGTGTCTGTGATTAAGTAAGGTTCAGTTTGACAGACGTCAGGTTTACTAGAAACTAGAAAAGTTAAGATATTGGGTCATCGCCCACATCTACTACTGTCTGAGAAGTTGGTGATGAGCAAAAGGAGGCTTTTGCTGCAAGTCTGACGCCACAGTCACTGACAGAGCAACGGTATTTGACGACTTCAGAATGAGAACAGTCTTTAATTCCTCACTCTGAATGTTGTTTTGTCACTTAATGACCCGCCTGCCCAAAAACCATGATATCTTTTAACAAGCCTGACACTAATCGACACGTCTGGATCTGCATACAGGTGATGTCCACCATGACTGAGAGGTTTAAAACAGAACCATGCAGGCCAGACACACATGAAGGAGTCAGAGGGACTGTGGTTATGATCTTCTAACCAAGTGTCACATGATGACACCTGAGTCAGGTCCATTCACAAATGAAAACCAAGAGGAAGCTCGTGAAGAGGAGCTTGAGATGAGATTAGTTTGTCACACATTCTCATTCACTCACTGTGTTATGTCCATCCAGGATTCTTCTGTCTTCCTATCGTCCTTTTTTAAGTCCTTACCTCCTTTTGTCTTTCCTTGCTCTCTTGTTTCTGTCAGTGCTCGGCCCCTCTCCCCACCTGATCCCCCTCCCACCCTCTCTCCGTCTGTCTCTCTGTCTGTGTTGTGTCTTCCTGGTTCGTCCTTTCATCCGTCAGAGGATGAGGACGGAGGCACGTTTGAAGTTGGCGTCTGTCCCAAAATCAGTGGGCACACCTGGAGGCCAAATTGGTGGTGTTGTCTTCCAGTCACACACACACACACACACACACACACACACACACACACACACACACACACACACACTTCCATCCTCACATCAAAGTATCATGACTACAGGGCCCGGAAAGACTAAATACCGTTTACCTTCAGCTCTACTGACTGATCAGCTTCCTCTGCACTCATACACACTCTCCCTCACACACACACACACACACACACACACACACACACACAGTTGTCACGCAGATGCTCACATAAAACTTGGTGACCAAATGTTTTTCACCTGAATGCTCCCTCTCCAGCTATGAGACATTTGCATGGTGTGTGTGTGTGTGTGTGTGTGTGTGTGTGTGAAGTGACACTCGTCTCTGTCGCCGTCAACATATTCACAGCGAGGTTTCCAGTTCCTCTGGACGGGGTCAGAGGTCACTGTGTAGGTGTTCTGTACAGATATACCATGACTCCCCTGACAGCGCTCAGCTTACCTGTATTTACAGCTGTGTGTGTGTGTACAGCACTCAGCTTACCCGTGTGTGTGTGTGTGTGTGTGTGTGTGTGTGTGTGTATGGCGCTCAGCTTACCTGTGTTTACATGTGTATGTATGTAATCCTCCCCTTCACCAGCATTAACTGAGAGACACTACAGGACGGAGTTATGCTTCAGATAAGATCAAATTCCCATCAGATGATGATCTCTGAGGAAGGTTCTGTTTTTAAGTTCTGATCACTTCAAAATAAACTTTAAAGAGCAAAATGATCTGTGTGATCAGTGAGTCTGAAGCCTGAGTTTTCTGTCTTACAAAAGTGGCTGTCTTTGAACATGGCTTGATCTCCATGGTAACTTATTTTGCAGACCCAACCCGGTCAGGACGAGCAGCGCAGGTCACCAGGTTCATCACAATACTATATTTGCAGATGTTACAAAGACTGCCACAATACGATTTTGATTCAGTGCGATTCAGGGTCCTGTGATCAATATGAGACGATATCATGAACATTAAACTCAAACTGTTACAGCAGAGGCTGCCACCTCTTTTTTTTTTTTACTTTCATAAAAAATAAATCACCATAAATAATTGTAAGTAATAGTAACCGCTAAAGTGCAGTAAAGGTTATGTTAAATTGACTCCATAAAGTAGCACATGGGATAAACTGATCTTCAGGACTTTCTGACAGAAGTCTTTTCATTTGAACCCAAACATCATCTTTGTCCGAACACTTGGAGGCTAACTTCTTCCAACAGCCATAAAATAACAAGAACATTTAACAAAAGTATAAAGCTAGGCAGATGGTGCTTTGTCCTCTGACTCGATAAGTTCCCTTTGTGCAAAACATTTTTTTCTTTTTCTTTTCGTCATTTTACATGTTTGGTTTCTTTTTTAAAAAATTAAGCTTATGGCATCAATTCTCAATTTAAAGCATGTTGTATGTTTTTAACTTCCTCTGTCAGAGTCACCACAGTTTACCAATGCAAATGGAGCAGCCTGCAGAGCAGCATCATGTCTCCCTGACCTGCCGTCATGGACAGCCAGGTAACAATTGTGTCACCCTGAGCCTCAGTATCGTTTGTATTGTTGTATCGTATCGTTATCCATACAGCCTCATTCAGGCAATAACCCACCACTGAGCTTCACAATAAGTACTGTAAGCTAGTCTGACGTAAAACCACACTGTCTCCCTCCAACTCTGTCACATTCAGGTTCACCAGCTGCCCGTGACGAGCAGAGACAGATGTTGAACTGCTCTCCCACTTCCATGTGTCTTTATGAACCAAAACTCAACTTGAAATATTTTCTACATCTCCCACACCACGGCTTTAATAAGTAATTTAAACATATCTGACGTGTGGTTTGGTGCTGCACAAACATCCTCTAGGCTTATTTATTAGATAATTAGAAGTAGCATGAGACTGTTTATAAAGAGAAGAAGAGGAGGGCAAAGGAAAGCAGTGGAGAATAGAGTGAGGAGAGGAGAGAAGAGGAGGGAGCAGAACACACCTGAAGCCTGTTTGCTGTAACTGAACACACGTCTGCTTGTAGTTTGCAGGTAGATTGGGTTGTTGGTTGTTTTATTTATTCAGTGTTTTTTAATTTTGTGTCCAGTTTCGTTGATTGTGATGGAGATTTATTTTATAGATCACTAAAGTGTGCACAGTGTGTCTCTGTTTTATCTGTTGTTGCCTGTTACAAATAAGTAATGTTTCGGCCCCAGGAGCTCCTCTGGTGCTGGCCGACACACAGAAACCTCCTGGCAGGGCATTTCTGAATGCAAAATTATTTGTGGAAGGGATGCCCCTTTTTTCACCTGAGCACCTGTCCCTCAAAATGTCTGTGCACTGCACTGGTGAACAAACACAAAACTTAGAAGTGCTCTCAACAACTTGTAAAATGTTCTCTTCCTGAAGAAAAGAGCAAAAAAAGGAAAATGTCGGTGAAACCCAGAAATCTATGAGAACAAATCGCGGATATAAACATAAGTAACATCAAGAGAATCGTGTCCACTGCTGACAAATATACAAAGACTCATTAAAGATATTTTTAGCTCTCAGTGTTGCTGTCACAAAATGAAAACATGTGTGACATCAGTTTTCACATGAGGCGACCACAGTGATTGTTCCACAGGAACAACAGTCTGTCAATATTTGTGTTTCTGTCTGCTGTCATACACTGAAGTCCCGTCTGCTGTGCTGTGTGTGGACTGATCCTGTTACAGTTCATCCTGCATCTACTCTGTCACTTCTCTTTTGTGTTCTCAAATGTGTCAGCGTGTCAGCCCACCAGGTCACATGTCATGGACCCGATGAACCTGCAGGAGTCTGAAAATATGACACAAAACAACAAGTCCGGGAGAAGATGGCGGTGAAATGATGTCACATTATCGATGAGGAAATGGAGCAGATTTTCAGTTACTCAACTGACAGCAGTCATCAGCGAGCTCTCACAGGGTTTCACCACAACATCACAAGTTCTAATTTACCTCATGACCCCACATGGCAGATGTCATCCCTCACTGTTTGCCATCATCCCATCATCCCCACTCAACACCATCTGCACACAGCACTGCTTTTCAGATTAATACCATGTCTTTACTTATAAAGCATCGTTCAATAACAATTTATAAAGTGCTTCACATAGAAACTTTTATTGATCTTATATATATAATTTAATATGCTCAAACAGTTTGTGCACATAACCTCAGTATGAAACCAACATTTACGTTTGCAAAACATGAACACTGGTGTAAATATCCCACAGTGGGTGAGTGTGATGGATGCAATCTGACTCAAGAAGAAGATATACTTTATTAATGGACTACGGACTGAACCACTGCCACCCCACTGCCTGGTTTTAAAGCTCAGGTATGGAAGCATTTAGCTCCTGTAGAGCTGGATGGAAAAGGGACCTGGACAAGAGGCACACTGTCTGCAAGTAAATTTAACTGTTTCAGCGAGCACATAAAAGGCAATGTTTCAAAGTAGCAAGCAGTCACACTGTGAGAAAAATATCATGTAGAAATCATCGAGATGAATCATTAATCATTTCATAACTGAGGAACTTCTGCTACTGCACCACTGATGGGGAACATCACTGCACCGCACAGGGCTACGGGGCCTTGCGAAGAGTGGTTATTTCATCTGAACACACTGTAGGTGCTGCTGTGCCCTGCATAAGGAATGTTAATACCTGACACTGCAGCAGTAAGACCAGGAGAATCATTAAACATCACAGTCACCTGGTTAACTGTCTTTTCACCTTGCTGAGGTTGAGAGGAAGGAACCAGATACATGAGGCAGCACTGAGAGGCTCAGGAGGAGCTTCTACCTTTAGCACACAGAGATACTGAATGATGACCCTGTCTCATCCTGGACATACTGATATGGAAGCACTCTCCTTCACTGTGAAATGAGATGCATCTTTCTTCTGAATAGTGTAGTTCTCATACGGCAGGTCAGTGTGAATTGGTCATCAGGCTTCTACTCCTCAGAGCTGATCTCATCTAATTAGTGGCACCAGCTGACTGACACATCACATCACAGCTGGTAGGAATCTGTCTGTGTCTGTTCTGTGAAGCACTCATGTCAGTAACACTGATGAGAGTCAGGGACTGAAACATTTACTGCTGTTTTAATGGTGCGTTCGTTTTGTACTCAGAGGTTGGAAATTCCCAGTTCCCAGTAGGAAGTTTAAACTCGAACGCACCCTGAGGTCGGATTTCCAACTTGAAAACTCGGAGCAACTGCATCAACCCAGACTTACGAATTCAAGATGGCTGCTGGTCACATACACAGTGAGTCAACACTCTGCTAAAGTCCTGTTTATAGCAATTCTATCTTACTTGTTTTACATTAGCTCAGCCTCATGTGCTGCGCTCATCATTTGGAGTGCATGTTGCTTTTGAAGCTGTCTGTACTCTGAAAGTGCAAGGGCAACAAAAGCTTTCTTGCGGTCCATGTTTTTTTCCAATTTGTCCACCGTTGTCAACTAGAATGCAAAAACTGTTGTCAACTCGGAGGTGACGTTGTTCCCACTTCCGACTTCCGAGTACAAAACGAACGCAGCATTACTCACCTTTTTTGTGCACAGGTGTTTGAAATGAGTAGATTACTTTTGTATCGATATCAGTCTGTGGACTTTTTTGTGGCTTTTTGGCCCAGGTGTGTGTGTGTGTGTGTGTGTGTGTCTCCTCTGCCGTCCTTCTGCCTTATCCTTAACACAAAGCATATGGAACTTCATTACAATATATATATATTTTTTTTATATATTTTTATTTGATACCATGGGGAAAAAATGACACTGAGGACATACAATTTAGAATTTAAAAAATGTTTTTTTATTTAAATTATTTTATTTATTTTTATTCAGAAATATATATTCAGAATCAATATGTATCAATAAACCAATATTTATTTGACATTAATATATACGTATTGTTTTTGGGAATCGTTGCACTAGAGCACCAAATGTGTATTAATCCGCAGCTAAAAAAGTAGTCCCCAGCAAATGCATTATTTAATCCAGTTTGAGTCACACCTGCTAAAAACTACAATGACCAGCTGTGTTAGGAAATTACTCAGCCTTTATGATTATTTCCTTTTTATAAGACATAAAACTACATATTTGTGACCCCTATTTAAAGGCTCAGAACCACAGACAGGTCAGAACATTAGAAAATTCGCAAAATCAGATCAACAGCTGAGCGATGACACGATCCGGTCACAGTCACAGCAGGCAGATAAAGAGCTCCAACATGGCTGCCAGAGAGGATGTTACATCACATGAAAGGAAATAAGTAAAGGCATACACTTTATATTTTCTACCAGTGAGTCATATGTTGTGGTTTCGGGTCGAATGTCAGAGTGTGAATTCCCACAGTGTCATGAGACCAATCGCTCTGACCTTACGTGGGATGTTTGTGTCTGCCGGGTGTTTTCACACACACTCACACAATCAGAGCAGACAGCGCTGTAGGAAATACTTAGCTGACTGATTTTTATTTTGTTAACATGTTGACATTCCATCGGCCAGTCAGAGCGCAGGTCTATCACACACAGGGGCAAGTCGTTGCGTGCTGCAGTCACACACATACAGGTACACATTACAGATGCTAAAACGGTCCATACACACCTCGCTGACCCAGACATACATGCATAAAACATACACACACACACACACACACACACATTTAAATAGTTAGCTAGCGGTTGTTCCCAGAAACCAACACAATCACAGAGAGATGACAGGCGAGGCCCTCGGGACACACAACACACATCCTCCATTACTGTACATACACAACAGACAAACTACTGCTTAGTGTTACACTTCATCTAAAATACATCTGCAACACACTTTGTCCTCACACGACTTTCTCAAGCTGCTAATTATCACATTTAATCACACTGTTTTCTCTTTTTTTCTCCTTTAATCAGCACTGTGATGTTCATTTGGTTTCAGTGAAAAGAAAAACAAAGTTCAGACACAGTGAGCGTCTGTAATAATTACCAAAAACATAAATGATTATCTCATCAGCTCCACAGATTTATTCATCTCTTTCAAAAAGGAAAAATACCAAAACACAGCCGCACGCATCAAAACACTCCACGCCTTTTTCCTGTGGCTATACAACCCGGCCTCACTCACAAGTTGTAGAATACCAGCGCTTCGTCAGTGACTTCCAGCATCAGACACGTTGGCCTGATACGTTTCTGGTCACCATTATTGTGTGACAAAGCACAGCACCATCACGGGGGGAAACGCAACAGTACAACAAGCAAGTTAAGGGGTCGAAAGTCCAAGTAGAGGGGTAGTGTGGGGGGGGGGGTGGATGGGTCCAACAACCACTGACTTTCACCCAGGAGGTCAGTGTTTGCTCCCCGTATAATTGTA
>NC_064759.1:452500-485000 GCF_011397635.1 Epinephelus fuscoguttatus | reverse complement strand
GGAAGTTTGTTGCTGTGCATCTTTTAATGTTGTTGAGACAGTGACAGAGGTTTTCCTGTGAGCAGGTTGTGTCAGATGTTACTGATCAGTAAAAACAGAGATACAGACCGAGGTGTTTCTCTAAGATGGAGCCGAGGGGAAGCGTGTGTGATGAGAACAAGAGAGGACTGAGAACTGAACCCTGGGGGACTCCAGAGTTAACGGGCGCAGGGGAACAGTTTATAGGGTCAGGTTGGAGGTGAACCATTCAAAGAACAGGTATATTAAATATTTCAGAGTTGATTAGAGGTGCTAATATTCACACTTTGTTCCCTTCACACAGCTGACTGGACTTCATATTTACCACAGGAGCATCTCCTCATCTCTTTATCTCCTCGTCTGACTGTCAGCAGAAATATTCTCAGTGAAACTGTTTTTAAGGCTCCGCTGACTGTCTGTCTCTGACAAATCAGACACTCAACCTGTTTGAGCTGAGCGCAGATGAAGGACAGCAGGTGTATTCACAGCAGTTAGAGTAGATTTCAGAGGTGACCTCGAGTCACGGTGTCCATTCAGACTCCTCAAACCACTCGAATTCGCCTTTTCTCTGCTCATTCATGCTTCAGGGTAAAGTTCCTGTCAGCCAGTGGAGCTTCAGAGCTGTGAGGAGGTTTTTAGTGACGGAGAACAAACTGAACAGATGGATGAACAGCAGAGAGGTCGATCGTGTCGCTGAAGCTCTGGAAAGGTTTTTATTCACAGTGACCCTGCTCTCCATGAAGGAGTAACTAAACTCCCAGGCCTCCAGCTGACGTTAATGCTTTAATACTGTTCAGCAGGATGTGTCTCACTACGACGTCCTGTCTCGACACCACCTTTACACATTTACACAGAACCACATGACGAATCATGTGGCTCCAATGTGGGATTTCAGGCAGCGTGATGACATCACAGGATCAAAAGAGGCGTGACATGTAATGCTGGTCTGTAGTGTGACACATAACATACGTGTCAGCAGCTCTTCATAAACAATAACAATGACATCACATGTCAATAACAATCATTTAGCATCAGGAAATGTACAGTTTGCATACAGTCTCTTTCAAAGTAAAAGCAGTACGTTGGTACAACACCACACACACGTGGTTACGTTTAGTCAACACACACACGTGGTTACATTTAGCCAACACACACACGTGGTTACGTTTAGCCAACACACACACGTGGTTACGTTTAGCCAACACACACGTGGTTACGTTTAGCCAACACACACACGTGGTTACGTTTAGCCAACACACACACGTGGTTACGTTTAGTCAACACACACACGTGGTTACGTTTAGTCAACACACACACGTGGTTACGTTTAGCCAACACACACACGTGGTTACGTTTAGCCAACACACACACGTGGTTACGTTTAGCCAACACACACACGTGGTTACGTTTAGCCAACACACACACGTGGTTACGTTTAGCCAACACACACACGTGGTTACATTTAGTCAACACACACACGTGGTTACGTTTAGCCAACACACACACGTGGTTACGTTTAGCCAACACACACACGTGGTTACGTTTAGCCAACACACACACGTTGTTACGTTTAGCCAACACACACACGTGGTTACGTTTAGCCAACACACACACGTGGTTACGTTTAGCCAACACACACGTGGTTACATTTAGTCAACACACACACGTGGTTACGTTTAGTCAACACACACACGTGGTTACGTTTAGCCAACACACACACGTGGTTACATTTAGTCAACACACACACGTGGTTACATTTAGTCAACACACACACGTGGTTACGTTTAGTCAACACACACACGTGGTTACATTTAGTCAACACACACACGGTTACATTTAGTCAACACACACACGTGGTTACATTTAGTCAACACACACACGTGGTTACGTTTAGCCAACACACACACGTGGTTACATTTAGTCAACACACACACGTGGTTACATTTAGTCAACACACACACACACACACATGGTTACATTTCCTCCTCCTGGGTGAAGATCGGTGGTTGCTGGACCCATCCACCACCCCTTCCACGTGCCCTACTCAGACTTTTGCCACCTTAGCTTTTGTTGTCCGACCACGTTTCCCCCTGCTGGGGGCCACTGACACTGTTGGACGTCATTTAACAATAATGGCAACGTGACAGCACAGCTTTTTTTTGTCTGTGTCTGACGCTGGAAGTCACTAACCATGTGCCGGATTTTGACGACTTTGGAGTGAGACCAGGTTGTTTTACCAACAGGATGTATTGATTGAACTGATTGATTTTAATGTGAAAGGGTGTTTCCTCTGGTTTTTGGTAGTTCGTCTTCAGTTAATTACAATGGATGTGTCGCCCCTCCGGCTGTATCAGCAGTAAAAGTATTTCCCAAAATGTTGGACTATTCCTTTAATGGTCGGTTCATAGTTCATCTGTCAGGTACATCACACAGTGTTAATCTGTGTGACTCGTTGTCTTCGGACCTTTGAGTGGTGCTGAACGTGTCCTGTGGTCCTTCTGACAGGGGGAGTGGTTAATCTGATGATGTACTTCCTGTTGAGACGGAGGATTGAATGAGTTCAGAAGGAGCATGAAGAGACTTTAGTTTGACCTGTTGATCCTTCCTGCTGAACTCTGAGCTCTTCATTAAAGACGATGTGAGGAGGTGATGTGATGAGAGGGTTATTACAGATGTGTGTGTGTGTAACGAGTCAGGGAGAGACGAGGTTTTTAATTTGACTTTAAGGTTTAAGTGTTCAGGGTTTGAATCGCAGGTTGAGGTTCAGATGGCAGTGAAGTGGCATGTGGTTTGAGGTCACTACAGCGTCCTCACAAGTCCAGTAAGATGTGTCAGTGTTGGGGAGAGAGGAAGTGCCGATGTGGTTTCATGCTGGCGAGGAGCTCCAAGCCGCTCGCAGAGGTTTGATTTATGAGTCAGCATTTAGAGTCCTGGAAGGAGAAAGCGATGGAGCAGAACGACAGAGAGAGATGGGCCAAAATATCCTAAACAAGAGGAGGAGGAGTGACGGAGGACAAGTGGGACAGAGGAGGAGGAAAGAGATGTTAGAAAAAGGAGGAGGAATGAAGGAAAGCCAGAAGAAGGAGGGCTGAATGACGGAGAGAACGTTTTCAGTCTGATTCCAGAACATCTGTTTTTCATTTGGGGTTTTTTCTGTTGAGGAAACGGTTGTGCTCGGTCGGTCCGACTGTGAGGCCCCGAAGATTTAAATAATATCTTTGTATGTGTGAGTGAGAAGAGGAGAGGAGGGAATGATAAAGGGACAAGAGAAGGACAGTGTGAAAGAGACCTGAGCAGAGTTAAAGATGAAGCAGTTCCTCCTCCTCCTCTTTTACATCAGTCTTTCATGGACCATCAGTCTCTTTTCTCCTGCAGTCCTTTCTCATCCAGAGCTGCCATACATTTTAATGACTGATTTGTGGTCGATCCGAGGGGACAGGCGAGAGAGAAGAGGGAGGTTTCACAGCCCTCTTCCTCTCTCCGTCTCACACAGTGAAAGACTGTGAGGCCGGTCGGTTCGGCCTCAGACTGTTTGTGGCTGTTTTAGTTTACGTGTCATCCATAATGCATGTGACATCATCACTGTCGCTGAAGCATAATGCCCAAACAGAAGACGACCAAGGACAAAGGATTGTGGAGGGGATCAGCTGCATCTGCAGGTGAAACACCTGAAAGGATACCACTGACAATATTTCATATCTCTGTTATTACCAAATAAATAACACTGCAGCACTTCCTGTCTTCCCTTCCGTCTGTGGCCCCGAACACATCTGCTCCTGAAGACTGAACCTTTCAAAGCAGCACAGACACAGTTTGGTTTTAAACGAGGAGTCGAGGTGCACGACTGAAAGAAACAACACAACTCAGCTCTGTTAGCTCTGTCCTGTGGTGTCCCGCAGGGCTCGGTTCCTGATCCTCAGTTATTCTCTCTCAGATGATATCCAGCTGTACGTCTCTTCAAACCTGTGAGTCTCTCGGGTTATCTGACTGCCTTCATGTGATTAGAATTTGGACCTCTGTACATGTTTCACAGCTCAGTGCTGATGAGTTGGAGGTTCTGGTTGTTGCTCCCCCTCATTACACAAAGTATCGGGCCTCTTTCCTCTGCAGCTCCCTCACACCTGATTAATTTAAGGGTCATATTTGATCAGTCGACATCATCCTTGACCAAATCTTGTTTTTCCATCCGATAATCTCAGTAAACTGAGATCTGTTGTTTCACCTGCTGGACTGGAAATGATGATACTCATCTCGTATCGACTACAGTAATTCACTTTACTCCTCGCTGAGTGTTTCTGCTTTGGGTCGACTACAAACAGTCCAGAACATTGCTGCAAGACCATCAGGCGATGATCGGTCAGTACCAGCTGATGAGCAGCAGGTGGAGCTAGAAACGTCACAGCAGCTGCAGGACATGAACTCAGACAGGAAATGGTCTGATGTTGACGTGTGACAGACAGCAGCTCCGTGTGTTTGGAAAGTCAAGCAGAATAAAACCACTTCCTGCTTGATGGTGGCGTTCAGCTGTTTGCTCATGTGCATGAACACCAGAGAAGCTCCATTACTCCGGCGTGTTTCTCCAGACGTAAAGGTGACCCGTCATCCTTCTAGTTAACTCAGCTGTGTTTAGGAGGTTTGTTTCACCTCAGCTCACAGTGAGGAGCCTTCTGCTGTTTAGGAGGGAAGGATCCCTGCTCACAGCTTTCAGACTTTGATCTCTGATGAAGGATCAGAGGTGGACAGAGCTCCGGCTGAAGGATTTACATGTTAGAAAGGTTGGAAACAAACATTTTAATCAAGTCAAATAAAACTGACAGCTTCAGATTGTCGAGACTCGTTCTCAGGTGGTGTCATAGCGACTCTTTGGATCGGTGGTTCGATCTGATGACAAAGTCTTTGGTGTGAGACGACCTGAGAATGAGACTCAGCAATCAGCTGTCTGTCCCCAGTTTCACACAGAGACGTTCAGAAAACTCTGATTGATACTGAAGAAATCAAACTGCTGTGATTTATGGTGTGATGTCACAAACCAACATCGTCTCTTTGTTTAAGTTAAAGTCAGTGTTTTTTTCAGACTGTTTTCTTCTGGATTGTCCCCTCCTGTTTCACATCACATTACATCCCTCCGTCCTCAGGAAACATTCAGGATGACAGCGTACAGTCAGAGGGGCCGAGTCTGTAGTGAATTAGAGCAGGTGTAATTTAGTGCTCCAGGTGTGTGTGTGTGTGTGTGTGTGTGTGTGTGTGTGTGTGCATGAAGCGTCCTCCTCTCAGCAGGTTTAACAAACACACGTCCTTAAAGCTGACGGTCTGACGGCTGATTAACTCTCTGAACTGATGTTTGAGCCTCTGGCTGCGTTCAACGCCCTTCTTCTTCTTCTTCTGTTTGTCTCGACAAAGAAAACCAAGTGTTTGTACAACGTCTCGCCTGTGTGTGTGTGTGTTTGTGTGTGTGTGTGTGTGTGTGAGTGAGAGAGCTGCAGGGTTGTTCAGGTTACAGAAGGAACTAATTGGTTTGTTGCAGAGGGGCGTGTGTGCTCATACAGAGTGTTTCAGCGTGACTGTCGGATCATTACGCTCGTGCGGGACGTGAGTCCGTGTCTGTTTCATTTGCTTCATTTCAACATGTAGGAAGATTGTAGCCGTCGCTGCTCAGGTAGAAGAGCTGCTGCTCCGCCATGCTTCAGCTCAGTCTATTACTCAGCTGATGAACGGATGAGTGTTTGATTTGTGATTGACTGGAAGGTGAAAGATGGAGAATCAGCTCAGAGATCATCAGATCGTCTCTCCGTCACTGTGGATGAGCTTCAGGAGGAGAGTTCACACTCACAGCAGGAAGTTCATGACACACTGAAAGATTTAAAAGACTTTAGTTTACATTGAACTCATCGTGATCATTTATTTAATCAGAGTTTACACAAAAGAGCAACTCATCCATACTGAGCATGAGATCTACCAACTTTTATTCAGTCAGTAGTCACTGTGTTCTTACATCAGATTCACCCTCTCACACCAACATCATTTATTTATTTAAGGATTTCACACCATTTGGACAATACAGTAAAAAAATGAAAGAAAAAAATATAACACTGGTGAAAGTAAAGTCCCAGATGAGCCTGTATGTGGCCTCAACTCATGAACTGTATTAGAATCAACAACACAAGTCAAACGATTAAATTAAACATAACAAGTCAAAAGCATAGTGAAACAAATTAATCAATGCAATGTTGATCATATTAAGATATTAATAATGAAATAATAATAACAACAAAGACAATAATTACAGCAACAAAAGCAAACAGCTACTATGATAATAACAATAATAAAGTGAGTACGTCAGTGAGTGTACACAGGTTATTAAACACTGCAAATGATCACGTTCACTCAGGTGTTGTGTTTCCATCACTGCTGATGGGAGCTGATCTCAGGTTGTGTCTCAGAGAACGAGCTGCTGCCTCTGGGAGGAGACTGAGAGCGACTGGCTGCAGACTGAAGACTGTTAGACATTCATTCATGTCTATAAAGCGTTGAAACAAAGTCAGATGGAGGAGAACTCTGCGTCATGATGATGATGATATCATGATTTGTGTTTTTGTGTTTTAGATCTTTATATTTTTTATTGATTTATCTTTTGTTTCGTTGCATCTCATGTCCTGATTGTTACATGTGCTGCACACTGTTGACTCTATTATGTTGTATTTATATGGCAGCAGTTTGGGTGACAACTGCGGAGTCATGTGACCTCGGACTGAATGCCGATTGTAACGTTTCCTGTTACGTTAAAAGCTTGTGGGTCTTTGTGCAGAGGAAACAAAGCTATACAGCAGTGAGAACAGGAAGTGAAACACTTCAGTGTATTTCTCTGGTTCCTGCTGAGCGCTGGTGAAATGACAGAGATTGCAGAAATGTTGTCTGTACCTGTGTATGACTGTGGGAGGTTCAGGTGCAGAAACATTGGTGGGAAATGACAGGTTCAGTTGTTTCTCTGACACTCAGCAGTGCTACAGTCAGACATTTATTACAGAGCAGATAAACTCCAGGTATCAATTTGACCAGCAGCAGCAGCTGAAACACAAAGTGCTGTGTGTGTGTGTGTTTGTGTGTGTGTGTATGTGCGTGGGGGGGGGGGGCAGCACAGATCCTGAGGGCAGAGGAAATTACTGAGTGAAGACGAGGCAGGTGGAAGGTGGAGCAGAGCTGAGGACACGCTGGAGAAAATTACAACTTCTCATCACAAACCGACTCCAGAATCTGCTGAACGCTGCACAACTCATGATAGAAAAGTTTCAGGGTCGGATTTTCTCTTCAGGTCGGAGCACCGTCCCAACAACCGACACAGTGACCTCACACAGACGCAGTGACCTCACACAGCACAGTGACCTCACACAGCACAGTGACCTCACACAGACGCAGTGACCTCACACAGCACAGTGACCTCACACAGCACAGTGACCTCACACAGCACAGTGACCTCACACAGCACAGTGACCTCACACAGACGCAGTGACCTCACACAGCACAGTGACCTCACACAGACGCAGTGACCTCACACAGACACACAGCCAATCAGACGTTGTTCCTCATCAGCAGGAGCATTCCTGAGGAGACTCCAGAGGAGGTTTGTCCAGGTGGACTGATGCAGATGTCCTGACGTGTCTCTTTGTCTTGTTTCAGAGGCGTCTTTGAGCAGGATGTGGAGAGCGGCTCCCAGCAGCAGCCCGATACCTGCCACGGTGAGACACATTTATTTATCCTTAAAGACAGGTGTGATGTGACGGGAGGAACAGGTGACTGTAGATCTGACAGACTCAAATCAAACATCACAGTCTTTACTTCATCAGCGCAGCAGCTCGTGATGAAGAGGATGTTCATCATTTCCTCTCAGAGAGGTTTAACAGAAGATAAAGTGGGTTGTTCAGATCTGTTCGATGTGTCTCTGATGTGATGAACTATTATTCTTTTGTCTCCACCATCATGTCTGCTCCATCCAACAGTGACACAGCAGTAAAGCAGTCAGTAAAATAAGAACGATAGAAACCAAGACAGGACGAAGATCAGATCAGAACATGTGATCAAGTGACATTAAAGAACAGCTTTTTATTGCACAGACAAACTTCTCCTTGAGATGGAACATGTGACCAGGAACAGTTTAACCCTTTGAAGTCTGCAGTAGAAATGGTCCACCAGTGTCTACAGTCGTATTTCTGATTATTGTGATGTCATTTCCTGATTGTCTTCAAATGCTTCATCTCCCTCAATGCTGTATAACTTCAGCTGAAAGATCTGTGACTCAATAAACCACAATAACTGACGGAGGTTTCCTGGAGGGAGCTCCTTATTTAAACTAATCAATCAGCTGTTTCTCTGTCCTGCACCTTTAACACGCCGTGAACACTGATGATGTCATGTCTTTGTTTGTGTTCCTGCAGACGTCCTGGCGACCACTCGGAAGCAGAACACGGCGCTGGATTCAGCGTATGGTCAGTGGACATGTCTTTATCTCTGACCACTGACCTCTGACCTCAGGGCTGCTGATTTGTTTGTTTGTGTTTTGTGTTGTGATGTCACTGAGTGAAACGTGACGGCAACTCATCATCATTGAACATGAACCTTCTCACCGCCGCCACTGTGTGTGGAGCAGCTTCCTGTCCACAGAGGAAATGCTCCAGCAGCTGGATGAGTGGAGTTTCCTCCTCTTCCTCCTCTTTCTCCTCCTCCTCCTCCTCCTCCTCCTCAGCCAGTCTGACAGCTTCAACATTGGGTGAAGCGCTGGACGAGCGGCCTAATGCCCTGTATCAAGACGGATCATCATCCCTGTCACGTCCCATTACTCCCCCGCTGGCCGCCGCACACGGCCCCTGGCACGGCCCGAATAGAAATAGAAGCGGCGGCGAGCTGGCGGCCCCTCAGATAAGATTGAGGAGGTGGTGTCCAGACAATTTTCCAACATTCAAAAGCAGTCCTTTTCAATCAGATAGCTGTTGGCCGGCCTCGTCACTTTTATCTGCACAACTGAAGCTCCGCCTCAACTTCAGGACCAGTTTGTAAGACTTGCTCAAAGTCACATCCCTTTGTCAGCGGACAAATTAGGACACGGGGGAGCTAATGGCGACGGTTGATTAGTAACAGCAATGAGCTCACGCTGCTGAGAGATGTCGGCCATTACTGCTCAGCAGAAGCATTCGTCCTGCGTCCCTGAGGCGGCGGTGTGAACCAGAGGCTTCGGCCCTGCAGAGTCTCGGTCGACTGCAGAAGGTGTCACCTCTCAGTCTGCGGCGTCCTGCAGGACCGCCGTTGCACCGACGCCTCACTGTGCTGTTTGAAGTTCTCTTCACGCAGTCACATTCTGCTTCTGTTGTTTTGGGTTTTTTTTGAGCTGATTCACACAAAAAGCTTTTAAGTCTCGGCACTGAAGATCAATTATCAGCTCCTCTACACAATGAAACAGCCCATATGCCAAACAAAGCTGCTGTCACACTGGGGCTCCGTCCCCCTTCGAACACGCACCAAAGAGAGGACAAGTCCTTTCTTCCACGTCCCCGTCTCCCAGACAATCCAACACCTGCCTGTGGTGGGAATCAAACGCTCCTCTTTGTTCTTCATCATCAGTAAAAAGGGACAGAAATCTGATCCTCGCTGCTCTCAGACTAACACAATCACTCTAAACTGGAGTAATGAAGTCCTGGAGCTATTGTCCACCGTGCCAGGGCCAAACACCCCCTGGTGTCCAGTTTTAATTTGCCCGGCGCAGATGGCGAACTGACGGGGCTCCTCATTCAGAGTGAACGCTGTCAACTGGCTCGCAGTGAGGGAGCGAGGACGAGGTGTGAGCTCTGCTTCGCTCTAACGTTACAGCGGGCTTATTAGTGCAGGAGCTCGAGCCAATAGCAGCATGCTGCTCGCCGGACCTCAAGGACAACACAGAGCTAATAATGCAATCAAGATGTGGAGGGTGTCATCAGGAGGAATCTGTTTGATAATACGAGGCCTGTGGCAGCGAACGCACCGCGTGGCGCCTGGCATATGTCTGAAATGATTCCAAATGTGGTCGTCATCACGTTCGCTGCTCCGCCTCAAGGTGATGTGTTTCCTGTGAGTCGGCCCAAGAAACACAAACAGTCTCTGTTTAACACTCACTGCAGCTGAGTCTGACCAGGGGTCAGAGGTCAAGGTTAAAGAAAAGTTGCAGTCAGGATGAGGTCATCACTCAGAGTCCGTCAGGCATCATTTAAAATGCTGCACTTTGAAACAACTCGATTCAACAATGTTCTATATCAGTTAACGAGTGCTGGGCGACATGTCCGTTACACTCAGTGTGTCACAGCTGGTTCCTTATGGGATCTGTGCAGGGTTCCAACTGTCCTGGAAAACCTGGAAAGTCATGGAAATTAGTTCTTTGGTGTGAAATTGTTACAGTAATTGTCACGTGTCACGTAAAAGTTTGGCTTCTCTGGTCGTTCAGTAGAAGATGAACTGATCTCCAAAAGACATGAAGTTAAAGATGAAACATTCCTTCTGTGTTTTAACTGAGATTTAATTTCATCTTTTACTGTTTCAGAATAACTAAAAAAGAGCCGACCTCAGCCCTGACCTCAGTTGACCTCAGCCCTGACCTCTGCCCTGACCTCTGCCCTGACCTCAGCCCTGACCTCAGTTGACCTCAGCCTGACCTCTGACCTGACCTCAGCCCTGACCTCAGTTGACCTCAGCCCTGACCTCACCTCAGCCTGACCTCAGCCCTGACCTCAGCCCAGACCTCAGCTCAGCCTGACCTCACCTCAGCCCTGACCTCATCCCTGACCTCACCTCAGCCTGACCTCAGCCCTGACCTCATCCCTGACCTCACCTCAGCCTGACCTCAGCCCTGACCTCACCTCAGCCTGACCTCAGCCCTGACCTCAGCCCTGACCTCAGCTCAGCCCTGACCTCACCTCAGCCCTGACCTTAGCCCTGACCTCACCTCAGCCCTGACCTCAGCCCTGACCTCAGCTCAGCCTGACCTCACCTCAGCCCTGACCTCATCCCTGACCTCAGCTCAGCCTGAACCTCAGCCCTGACCTCAGCTCAGCCTGACCTCAGCCCTCACCTCAGCTCAGCCTGAACCTCAGCCCTGACCTCAGCTCAGCCTGACCTCAGCCCTGACCTCAGCCCTGACCTCACCTCAGCCTGACCTCAGCCCTGACCTCAGCCCTGACCTCAGCTCAGCCCTGACCTCACCTCAGCCCTGACCTTAGCCCTGACCTCACCTCAGCCCTGACCTCAGCCCTGACCTCAGCTCAGCCTGACCTCACCTCAGCCCTGACCTCATCCCTGACCTCAGCTCAGCCTGAACCTCAGCCCTGACCTCAGCTCAGCCTGACCTCAGCCCTCACCTCAGCCCTGACCTCATCCCTGACCTCAGCTCAGCCCTGCCCTGACCTCAGCCCTGACCTCAGCCCTGACCAGCTGAGTCTGTGTTCTGATGTTTAAACAGTCACAAAGTGTTAATGATTTATTTCTGTCATGATATGTGAGAGTGATAACAGCAGACGGACTGACGGACCGACCGCTGTCTGCGGCGTCACTGATGTCAAGTCCAACTTGTGTTGTGTGTGTTCATCATGTTGCTCACTGTCATCTCTGCCTCTGTGTTAACGGGTGACAGTTTTCTCTCCACTCACCCTCATGTCTCTGCAGTTGATTCTCCGACTGATTCACATTTCACTAATCACTCACTCTGTCGCCCCTCCCCCCTCCTCCTCCCCCCCTTCGTTACAACCACAGGGAAGACCACACCCACAAGCGCCAGCACAACCTATCATGGGGCGGCATTCCCAAAGGAGGCAGGTGACCCTGAAAGAGGTACAGGTCCTGATGGCCCTCCCCCCGTGGGGGAACAAGGGTCACCTGACTCGGAGCCAATCAGTGTGGAGATGGAGGGTAAGGGGGAGGGACGTCTGTCCTCAGTGAACCTGCAGGGGATTGTACTGCTGGGCCCCGAACGCCTCACCGTACACGTCTAACCGCACTGACCACTAACACCAACTAATGTTTCACTCTGGAAGAACAGCAGGCACGTCTGCGCCGCGTCACCTGACGTCTGCATGGCATCACCTGACGCAGACATGACAGTGGAGTCAACTCCATCAGTTAACGTCCTTTATCCAGGGCTCCACATCACAGTCTGTGACCCTGTTGAACAGTCCATGAGTCCTAAAGCAAGGAAACAACGAAGGAAAGGAGACGACGTCACATGATAGCTTTTGGATTTTGCTTTGAAGCCAGAGTTTGGTGTCGACCTCTTTCCTCTCCCGCACTGTCAGACAGAGCTGAGATCATTAACAGGGAAACAAAGGCCCACATGTGGATAAGAACCGTCAGTGTACGTATGATGTAATCGGGATCACTCATTGTTTGTAGGGAAACAATATTTTATTACACATTTAAATCAACAGTCACATCACTTTCACCTCGAGCTAAATTCCTGCTGATGTACAAATCTTAAAATATGTTTCTTCTTCGCCTGAGTTCAGTCCGTCCTCCATGGAGACATATTTTTTATAGTGGTCACTGAACTGTGACGTGCTGAATGTCTGAGCTGACGCTTGAACAGGACAGAGATTAACGGTAACGTTAGCGAGGGGCCTTCATGTGTTCATCGT
This sequence comes from Epinephelus fuscoguttatus, assembly GCF_011397635.1. NCBI lineage: Eukaryota > Metazoa > Chordata > Actinopteri > Perciformes > Serranidae > Epinephelus > Epinephelus fuscoguttatus. The sequence continues at coordinate 472,341 of NC_064759.1, read as the reverse complement.
CCCACAGATTGTGGTGTTTGCTCAGGCAGTTTGAGAAGTTTGTCGTGATGTTTTGCAGCAGACATTCGTCTGTAGTTTAGTTCTCAGTGGCATTATTCAGTCACTCAGTGTCATGACTGCTCTTAGGAAGCGCGAGTTTTTCTATGAGCATTTTAAACGTCACCATTTTAGTCGATCATGAACATTAAACTGTGGGAACTCAGAATCATGATTAATGTTGGATTCATTGTGCAGCCGTTCGTCAGTCGACATCACGTTTCGTGTGTTTTTAATCTGCTGGAAGGATTTTCAGTCAGCGGTGACACAAAAAGATACGATGGGTTACGGTGGGATTTGATTTCAACAGAACTGACACCAAACTCTGGCTCCAGTGTTAATCTCAAACTCCGTCACTGACATCATGACGTCATGACCTTTCCTTCTTCAATAGTTTTATAGTTGACCTGAAGCAGCTGAACACTCAGGAAGTTGTGGTTGAGCGTGTCCATGTTCTCCCAGGGTGAAATATAACCTCATTAGCTCACTAACTCTGAACTCACCAGTTAAACCAGTCTGTTCGTGCTGATTGATTTCTTTGATCCGAACTCTTGATGAGTGTGATGACATCACTTCTTGGTTCCACCATCGGCTCAGATAAAGAGTTGAACATCACATGATTTTAGAGGGCATGAAGCGTGTCAGAGGAGGAACTTGGGATGATCAGCCGGCTCTAATTAACTCCTCAGATCAAGTGAAGAACCTGAAACATCATTGACATCCCTCATCTTTTATTTAACTCGTCAGCACGAACAAATGTTCCCTCAATGTTTCCGACACACTGAAACATTCAGAGTACAGCAGGAAGCATCGACTGTCTGTCTCTGTGTGACATTTATAACGTCTGTTAAAGTCCTGACGGCAGCGTCTCACCCAGACTGTCTTTGATCCGTCTCCGTCCCCTCACGTCTCCGTCCATATTCTGAGATCAACGAGGGTTTGAACTAATCTTTATTTTAACAAAGTTTAAAAACAGTGAAGGGAATCTGTTCTCCTGAAACATTTACGGCTCAGCGCTTCATCAAAGTGCAAAATAGTTTTATTAAATGACTAATGACTAATAAATGGCTGCATGACAGGAAAACAAGAGCAATAACACACACTCACTCACACACACACACACACACACACACACACACACACACACAGTGAATCCTGTAAACAATGTTCAGCTCCCTCGTCACACCTGTAACCACTAAGTTCATTAATAAATATAAACATATGGATTTTATCTATCACAGCACACATCACGGGAAGTGTTGGTGTTAACAGCTGATCTCTCTTCACTCCTCATGTGTTCACACCAAGCACAAATAAAACAATGTGAAGACACAATTAGATGTGAATTTCCACAGGGCGGTACGATGGACGCAGCGTGAATGACGTGAAATATGCAACTTTAGCGGCGCAAATAAGGCGAGTAGCACAAGTCAGTATCATACGCTTTTTGCAAGAGTTGAAAAATCTGAACTTCAGCGACGGATTCATGCCGCCATAGCCAATCAGCATTGAGATCCTCTGACATATGACACCAAGGATGTACCAGCGGAAGTTCGTTCATCAGTTCAGCGATTTCACACACGTATGCTACGTGTCAACACAAAATATTCTAGTGTTCAACCTTGTACGTGTCACAGGATGCAACTTTGGAGGATGTGATTTAACCCGTCAAAAACAGACCTCGTGTGGACGGCCGCCGCAGGAGATGGTTGTTTGCATGATTCTGTTAAAATGAATCTAAAATAAGAAAATTTATTCTAGAACATCGCTGAATTGCTGAAACATGTTTTTTTAAGTTGACTGTAAAATAAATACAAAATACAACCATATAAATCAGTAAGCCCCTCCCCTCAGCCAAAATAACAAACCTCAGTCCGTCCTCAGTGCTTACAATGATTTGTCACCTCCACCCAGCTCCTCACTATTTAATCACATCTCTATCTTTACGCGCTCCAGCCTCATCAGCTCTTACATGGTTAATCTGACTGTTAGTTCATACTGATGAACACCAACAGCTTCCAGAAGGAGTTGATAAGGGTCAGAGAGCTCCATGACCACTGCAGGACATCTGCGTGACGTCTGCATGAGCCTCAGATCATCATGTAAAGAAACAAAGAGACAAAGTTATTATGTCCCCCTGAAGATGAGAACATGTTCCTGCAGGTTCAGGAAGAAAACAGGGTTCATTGTGCAACGATTCAGGGAGGACGAGGCGGCATGAGGCGGTTATTGTCCTCAGCTCAGCAGCACAGACTCCATGTCAGAAGTCCATAAATCCTCAGCAGTGAAAGAAGCTTCCTTCACACAGACACACAGATACAGACTGTCTCTGTGGCTGCAGCCTCAAATGAGAAAAGTCCATCAGAAATAAATAACCAGCAGGGGCCTGAGCCGGGGTGGGGGGGGGGGGGCAGGAAGTAATAGAAAGAGCAACGCAATCTATTTCAGCCACAGACTGTGACTCTGCTGCTTCAATCAGAGGAGCTCTGGATAAGGAAGGAGAGGAAGTCACAGTTCCTCCAGTCTCTCTCACTCACAGTGACTTCTGTCGTCAGATATCAACGAGAAAAGATGTCCTTTCACATCAGTATCATACACAACTGGTCGCCATTTTAGTTAAATAGCGCCCAGTGGCATCAGGGGAAACACAACAATGACATTTAAGGCGATGGAAGTCTGAGTAGGGCGGGCAGAAGGGGTGGTGGGTGGGACCAACAGCCACCGACTTTGACCAAGGAGGTCTGTGTTCACTTCCTGTAAGATTGTAAAGCCAAACCCTGTTCTTTATTCCTAAACCCAAACACGTGTGTGTGTCGGCTAAACGTAACCACGTGTGTGTGTCGGCTAAACGTAACCACGTGTGTGTGTTGGCTAAACGTAAACACGTGTGTGTGTCGGCTAAACGTAACCACGTGTGTGTGTCGGCTAAACGTAACCACGTGTGTGTGTTGGCTAAACGTAAACACGTGTGTGTGTCGGCTAAACGTAACCATGTGTGTGTGTTGGCTAAACGTAACCACGTGTCGGCTAAACGTAACCATGTGTGTGTGTTGGCTAAACGTAACCACGTATGTGTGTCAGCTAAACGTAACCACATGCGTGTGCGTTGGCTAAACGTAACCACGTATGTGTGTCAGCTAAACGTAACCACATGTGTGTGTTGGCTAAACGTAACCACGTATGTGTGTCAGCTAAACGTAACCACATGCGTGTGTGTTGGCTAAACGTAACCACATGTGTGTGTTGGCTAAACGTAACCACGTGTGTGTGTCAGCTAAACGTAACCATGTGTGTGTGTTGGCTAAACGTAACCACGTGTGTGTGTGTCGGCTAAACGTAACCACATGTGTGTGTCAGCTAAACGTAACCACGTGTGTGTGTTGGCTAAATGTAACCACGTATGTGTGTCAGCTAAACGTAACCACGTGTGTGTGTGTTGGCTAAACATAACCACGTGTGTGTCAGCTAAACGTAACCACATGTGTGTGTTGGCTAAACGTAACCACATGTGTGTGTGTTGGCTAAACATAACCACGCGTGTGTGTTGGCTAAACGTAACCATGTGTGTGTGTTGGCTAAACGTAACCACGTGTGTGTGTTGGTTAAACGTAACCACATGTGTGTGTCAGCTAAACATAACCACGTGTGTGTGTGTGTGTGTTGGCTAAACGTAACCACATGTGTGTGTGTTGGCTAAACGTAACCACGTGTGTGTGTTGGCTAACCGTAACCATGTGTGTGTCGGCTAGACGTAACCACTTGTCAGTGTCGGCTAAACGTAACCACGTATATGAGTTGGCTAAACGTAACCATGTGTGTGTATTGGCTAAACGTAACCACGTGTGTGTGTTGGCTAAACGTAACCACATATGTGTGTTGGCTAAACGTAACCACGTGTGTGTGTCGGCTAGACGTAACCACGTATATGTGTTGGCTAAATGTAACCACGTATATGAGTTGGCTAAACGTAACCACGTGTGTGTGTTGGCTAAATGTAACCACGTATATGAGTTGGCTAAACGTAACCACGTGTGTGTGTTGGCTAGACGTAACCACGTATATGTGTTGGCTAAATGTAACCACGTATATGAGTTGGCTAAACGTAACCACGTGTGTGTTGGCTAGACGTAACCACGTATATGTGTTGGCTAAATGTAACCACGTATATGAGTTGGCTAAACGTAACCACGTGTGTGTGTTGGCTAGACGTAACCACGTATATGTGTTGGCTAAATGTAACCACGTATATGAGTTGGCTAAACGTAACCACGTGTGTGTGTTGGCCAAACGTAATCACGTATATGAGTTGGCTAAACGTAACCACGTGTGTGTGTCGGCTAGACGTAACCACGTATATGTGTTGGCTAAACGTAAAACCACGTGTGTGTTGGCTAAATGTAACCACGTATATGTGTTGGCTAAACGTAAAACCACGTGTGTGTTGGCTAAACGTAACACATGGTTACGTTTAGGGTTTGGCTTTACAATCTTTCAGGAAGTGAACACTGGTCTCTAGCCCACCCGACCCACTTGGACTTCTGCCCCCTCAGGTTTTGTTGTTCTGCCGTTTTGATCCCTGACGCCGCCGAGCGCCAGCAGCTTGTCATTCCAACATTGAAGGACGGCTTTTTTTGTTGGTGTCTGACACCTGAAGTCACTGATGAAGCGCCAGTATTAGACGACTGCAGAGTGAGACCAGGTTGGCTCCTCGGGGACACTTCACTGAGTCTGATTCATATTTTAATGTGCTTTAAGTTTTCAAAATAAAACACAGAAAATGGAGCTCAGAATAAAACAGCATTCACCTCAGTCATTATCTCCGCAGAGAACCAGGAAAAGTCAGAAACATCTCGTCTGAGGGTTTGACAGAGTTCATAGTATTCACAGTTTGGTTCAGTGTGACTCGGAGGTGTCACAGTTCGTATGTTCTCACTACAGCACAAAGACAGAAATGAAATTAGCTGGGTATTTAAATATAAAAGCCATCTTCATAAATTCTGTTAATTGACTCTGAACAGTGATGGAGCCGTTTACCTCACCGACCCGTCTCTTCTTATGTAACCTAGGACTGTAGTTACAAACTGAGACAAACAAAATGAACGACTCTGCTTTTGAACTGAACGAAACATTTTCTTTATTTTTGATATTTTAAATGTAATAAAACACACAATTTGTGTTTTTGTGGTTCAGAGCAGGAGTCAGCTTAGTGAAGGAGGATTGTGACGAGGCTCAAATACATTTCATTTGATGTATTTTTTATTTGTTCCATTCATGTTAATGCACATCAAATAAATTCACGATCAAAACAACTCTGACACACGTCACATGACCCGAAGAGGAGGCGGCGGACAATGAAAAACGATCACTAGTTATTAATCAAACATCATTTTGCTATAAAACACACACACACACACACACACAGCGAGCACGTCACTGTCAGCAGTTTGAGCGTTCGGTGTCGGCACTCTGAGTCAGGACAGAGAGCGTCACCGCGACGATCCACGGGGCCCACAGCGACCATGTCCCCCCTCACAGTGACCCCTTACCCTTGAGTCTGTCTCACTGACCTCTGGGGAGGATTGCTCCCGTCTCACCTGCCTGTCTTCTTTGTTCTGTTGTGTCTTCAGTTGGACTAACCCTTTAGCTGTCCCTGCCTCCTCTGTTGAATCCTCTCACTGACCCTCCGTGACCTGACGGCCGACGGCTGAAACTGTGACCTGTGAGCAGTTTCTCCGTCTCTTAAAGCAGCAGTTCACTCCAAAGACGGTCTCACGTCCTGACGTGGACGTCAGCAGATAGACAAGAGCTGTCAGACAGAGACAGTGTGGACAGTAAAAGTGTCCTCTGAGCTGTGAGCAGGACTTTGGTGTGGACTGTCTCTTTAAGTTTGTTGGTAAAGTAAAGATTCTTCCAGTGCGTCCTTCATGTCTCTGACACGTCCCCCATGTCTCTGACACGCCCGTCCTCTCAGCAGCAGCTGATGGAAGTTTGCATTGGAACCATTTTACTTTACTGATGACTGAATGTTAAATAACCTGCATGTGCTCTGCCTGAGGTCATGACATGTTCATCAGAGGACACTTTGAAGGGACGCTTCACCACAATTGCATTTTATATTTCTATCTAAATGAGTCTCTGCCTCCTCCCTGATGATCCTGTGAAGGTGACCTGGACTTTATTTATTTCACCTCTTTCATTCATATAATTCACTGGGACCATTTCTGCAGCAGGAAGTAGAGCTGAGCTAAAAATGTTCTCACAGTAAAAACATTTCATTTCAGACGATAATTATATATATAAAAAAAAAAAAAGTCACAATCTTTAGTCTTTAAATTTAAAGTCTGATTTTTGCTCCGATGGTTAATTGTGGATTGAAATTGTGTTGTTTTTTGACAGAACATGAGAAACATTATAAATACATATGAAACTGTTGTCCTCAAACAGCCGAAAGAAGTGAGCAGGTCAGCAGCCGGTCAGACTCTGTACAGACAGTTTAATACATCCTGTAAGTGTTCTGGTCGACGGTGGAAACACAATGAAAAACAAAACTCTGAACTGTGGTCAGTCCTTTAAGTTTTAATTTCTGCTGCTTCTCATTTAAATCAATAACAGCTGGACTGTGATGACGTCGTGAGGTGATGAGGGGTCGTTCACTCAGACATGCTGTTTACATGACTGACAGTTTGATTCTTTAGTCTTGTTGTGTTCTGGTGAAACAGTCGCTCAGTCAGTCACGTTAACTCACGTAACGTTAACCAGCTAACTAACCGTTAGCATTAGCTGAGCTGACCTTGCAGCTGCTGTAGCTGATGATGTGTTGTGAGGTCAATCGTTGGGCAGCTCTGCGCTCTTATCTTAGCGATGAGATAAGAGCGTTAATGGCAGCTGGACAGAAACTTTGACCTGATGTTAAAGTCCAGTTCAGACCAAAGATTCTCGACCAGATGAGTTGAGTTGCTGATTGGCTGTTGAAACAGGTGACGTACTTTAAAACCAGCCGCCAGCCATTTGACCAGCTGAGTGTCAGGTGACATCATCAGCCGGCTTGAGTCGAGCTCAGACCGGCCAGTTCACACGGCTGACACTTTTCTCTGTAACGCTGTGAAACAGTTTCGTTTCGTCATGAATCTTTGGTCTGAACTGGACTTTAATGAACGTTAGCGCCCCCTGTGTTGGAGTTTGGGTGTTGGAGGAGCAGAGATGTGAGAAAATGTTTATTTGTAATTTATGTGAACCGTCCCTTTAAATAACCAACACTGTGTGCTGTTTGAGTGTCTGAGACCAAACGTCTCTGCGACAGGAAGCTGTGACTCTGGTGTAGACGCAGGCGATCCACACGGTATCACTGTGTCCTGTGAGCTCGCTTCGTTTAGCTGGATCCAATCAGACTCATGAGATGCAGAGCTCGTTAGCTTGACTCTGAACTGGACTGGATCTGTTACAGCAACTCACCTGAGCTCCTGCACTCAGATTAAACCGAGCACGCTCAGATTAAACCGGGCACGCTCAGATTAAACTGAGCACACACAGTGACACACAGCATCATGTTCTGTTTGCTAAGCATGTCTGTCAGCACACACACACACACACACACACACACTGAAACACACACACGTGGGGTATTAAAGCTGTCAGATGACTAGCTGCGAGCGGGGCGGAGCTTCTCAAAGAGCAAAATAATTCATTTGTTCCAATCTGGTCCTCAGGGGGTTGGGGGGGGCTTTCAGGAGTTAAATTGTTATTTTTAGTGTGGAAGAAATAAATCTGCAGCATTAGAGGAGGAGGAGGAGGAGGAGGAGGAAGAGGAGGAGGGCGCTCGCCTGTGAAGCCCGGGGCCATTTTGTGTGGTTGGCTTCTCGTTGGGATGGAGTGGCCATTAAGGGAACAATTACATGCACTTGTAAGCTGCAGAAGCAGAAACTAATTAGGGATATTTTGGAACGTCTTCACTTAATGCACCAAAATAGAAAAAAAGTTGTTCTGCAGGTTACAAAGTGTTTAATCGCACCCTTGAGAAAATCCTGATACAAAAGAAAAGTTGGCTGCAAAAGGAAAAGTTGTTTCAATTATTTCCGATCTGACCTTGAAAGTGTCGCTGTCGATTCTTCCCGGCAACATTTGGATTCCAGTTTAGTTGTGACGCTTTAATGTTTGTGCAGCAGAAGCAACAGACTCAGTCACAACTGCAGAGTCACAGATGAGTGTAATTGGTGTCATGGAGAAGCTTGTGTGTCGTTAATGGCGTTAAGATGTGTGTAAAACGAAGACGCCGTTTCTCACATGCTGAAGACGACTTGTCACTTTGTTCTAATTTCTTCATCACCTGCAGGAGAAAAAACTCTTCACTTTATTTCCCTTGTGGAAAAAACATTGCCAATTAGTACAAGCTGCCGCCGCCTGTTTACATAACCCCCCGCCACGGCTATTTTTAACAATATGGATGTAACCACAGAGCACGTCTCCTCCTACGGCGCTGAGGAGGAGACGCCACGGTTCTTCCTCCAACCACATCACAGCTGCTGCAGAGCACCAGGCTTCAAACCCAGCTGAGTGACAGTCTGTCACTCACCCCGACATGTCTGTCTGTCTCACCTCCCTCCTCCTCCTCCTCCTCACACATACATTGACTCCATCTCTGTCTTCACTTCCTGTCCTCTCTCCTGCTCCCTCGTCTCTTTGAGTCCGCTCACATTCACTCATCTCTTCATGCCAGTTTGTCACCAAGGTTGAGTTTCATCCCTTCATCTTCATCTTCCTCCTCTTCTTCCTCTCCTGACTGTCACCGTCCTCTCTCCTTGGCTCATGCAGCCCATCTGTCTTTTACCTTTTGGCAGACGCGGTGTCTCTATATTAAGCTCTGAGCTGAGACCATGTTGAGTTGACACAGAAATAAAATGTGACGATCAGTGTAAACATGAAGGGAAGTCGTTAAACGGGCGCAAAGCGACGTTAATTATCGCCTCGACTCGAGGTGACGACTTCCTCCCATAAACACACTGATTTAAAATAAAAAATACATTTAAATCTCAGAGGCTGGTGGAGCCGTGCACAGGAAGCCAGGTGGGTGTGTACAATTGGCCGGCGCCTCCTGTGCCCAGCTCGCTGCTGCCAGGCTGTCGCTGTGATTCACAGGGTTTTAATTTCACTGTGACCGGTGGCACCATATGTCCCACGTACCCAGTGATTGAGTCATCGGCCGGCTCATGAAACATGTTGTGACAGGACACTGAGACGCTCTGCGTTTGTTTACCTCAGCTGTGCGTCTCACCCCCCGTCACAGCACTTGACTCAGAGCATCAACCAGGAGGAAGTGCTCACCAGGCTGCAGGGAGGAGGGGTCAGAGTCCAGAGGGAGTGATGACTCACGGAGCAGCGTGGGAGGGGGGCGGGGCGCCAAGCACAGAGCGCAGTTAGAAAGGCCCCGACACACCAAACAGAGAACCAGCAGCAACCAGAGCGACTGCTGCGTCACGTCTACACACCTCACAGCAGAGTCCTGCATCCATACCTGTAATGTTCAGAACCAGAACTGACCGGTTACCCGTCATATGTCTGACCTCATGGTCAATGTGACCACGGAGTCAAAGGGTTACACTTGTGTCACTGACTTTCAAAATAAAAGGAACTGTCAAAATAATACACTTATACCACACATCTTTTTACTTTGAACCTGTCGGGTATCAGACCCGGCGCAGGACAAAGACTACAGCCAGGAAGAGCGTCTTGATGCTAGTTAGCCAGTTAGCACATGAACAACACAATCAGAGCATATTTACCGTGCGCCAGTGAACAATAACACAAACCATCAAGAAACGTTTCTGCTGAAGAGAAAAATAATCTGACCTTATGGAACAAGTTGGTTTGGTCTCACTCCCTCTGGACTTTAGCGCCTCCTTTACTCACTGACACTCCTCTGAGCTAAACTTCCTGTTAGAGTGATGTCATTCACCGTCGAGCTCTGATGTCGATTCAACATGTTGAATCAGCACAAAAAAAGCTGCAGGTGCAGAACTCACTGCTGACACTAGGACGACAGATACTCACAGACGACAGCCGGCCGTCAGCTCGGCGTGTCGGGACGTTGAGAGGTTCAGGCAGAGACACAAACTTTAACCCGATACGAGCTGATTGGCGTCCGGTGTAATGAGAGCAGTAAAAAACGGTGGCAGATGAAAAGAAGAGGTATTAGCAGGCTCACTGCGGCATCACGTCTGATTGCCTCTCCCACTGGGATTGCAATTATGATTTATGAGTTTTTAATGTGGTCATGAGTCGAAGCAATCAGAGGAATAAATGGCTGAAAATGGAGTATTTTTAATTGGAAGCTTTATTTCCAGAAAGATTACAGAGTGTGTCTGTCTGTGGAGAAAATGGAGGCAGAGCTGCTCTCTGTAATGAATGCACTGAAACATAATGAGCCTTCACACCTGCTCACCGGCCACCTCCAACTTTCACACCGACTCCACCACTCCGATAATAAACTCTTCAGATCGTCAACACATCACAACACGTCTGACACATCAGTACCACACATGAAGCTCGTTTAGCGTCCTGTCAAATGAGGACTCGTCACACCATCAGGTGCTCTGCACATGTACGCAGGGTGTTTCTAAGATTGAAGGACATTTGGGGCTGAGTTCAGACCTCTGTCAGAGATCCATTAGATCCTTCCCTGGTACTCTTTTTTTGACAGACAAGCTCTATGCTGATGGTTTGTTTTGGACTCGACACCTTCAGCCGATCTAAACGGCCGTACGGCACCTGGCCACCTGCCTCCTTGAAAGGCTTTACAGCAGACCACATCTGTTCACGGATAGAGGGATGAGGGAAGGAAAGACTCCCCAAAAAGAACCTTTAACATTGATAAAATGTCTGAAAAATCTTGTTGGTGTGTGAATACCTGAAGTTGTACGACACAACATCAGCAGCTCGTCAGGTTAGATTCTGTACGATGGGATGAAAGCAGCTTAATCTTTATGAAAGTAAAAATCCCAGTGTGAATCACTTTATTTTCACAGTGAATCAGAAAATGGTTGGGGGCCACATGCCTCCCTATCGGGGCCCAGATTTGGCCCTCAGGCCGTATGTTGAGTATCACTGCTCCACAGAACCAGAGTCCACGTCTGAACTCAGTCAAACATCTGTCTGGGTCACTGAAACTAATTACTGCACTGATCCACCAATTACCATCCTCATCCTCCTCATCCTCATCATCCTCATCCTCCTCATCCTCATCATCCTCATCCTGAACATCTCATCAGGCCTGATTTAGATGCATCGCTCCTCAGTGGAGCTTTTATTAGCTGCAGTTTGGGACACCTGCATGTTGTCCCTCCGCTCAGCCTCCTCCTCCTCCTCCTCCTCCTCCTCTTCTTCAACATACTCCTCACTTTCACACAGACTGTCATTAAGGGCGGAGAGGAGCCCGTGACACCACAGATGGCGGCAGCCTCTTGTAAATGAGCTCTGATTAGGAGAGGTGGCAGCTTTCGCTCCTCTTCTCGTCGTCGCCTTTCACGCCATTAAACAAACACAGTGCTGAGGTCACATCCACACAAGGACGTTTCCACGGTAGATTTACCTCGGCAGTGTTTTTGGTGCACAGACTGCGCCCTCGGCTTCATTCTGAAAAGAATCTGACAACCTCATTTGAGTGTGTGTTGGCGAGGGCGCCACACGCGGTGAGCAGTTGGAGCGAGCTGTTATTTTTGGCTGGTTGGTCGTAGCAGGTGCTCTCGGCCTGATCCTGAGTGTGTGTGAAAATGACATCAGGTTCCTGCTGCTGTGCTCACATCAATATTTAAAGCTGTAACTCATTTCAGAGCTGATTTGTGTGTGCGCGGGGAGCTGGAGGCCGACGTCAGTCTGAGGGGAGGGAACAGGGCGCATTGAGAAAGGCCATATTGATCGTCTAACGGTAGACGCAGACGAAGCCAAGCGCTCAGTTCAGACACGTCTCATGCTGCGTCCTCATAGTAAACACAACCTGTGTGTCCCAGCTGCTGCCTGACCTACATTAGCTCCTGAAAATCTGTGTGTGTGTCAGAAAAGCTCACGTCTTCTTCTTCTTCTCTGTCTTCCTGTTTTCAGGTGTGAGGCGTCCGCCCGACCTGGACAAGACCAACCACAGCGTCCACTACACCCTCCTCATCGCCTGTGTTCTGGTGGCCTTTGTCCTCGGAGCCTTCCTCTCCGGCTTCCTGGTCTCCTGCTACTGTAATCACGTGGGCCACAAGACCAAGAAACTGGCGAAGGATCCCGAGGCGCCAATCCCGCATGCGCTGTCGCTCCGCAGCCTTGCCAAACTCAACGGGCTACTGGACAGTCAGAGTAAGGATGACAAGCTGGAGGTGTCCTCCCCAAAGATCTACAACTCCTTCTTCGCCAACAGCAAGGAGCACCACCCGCCACGCAGAAACGGACATCACGCAATGACCATGGGAGACCTGGTCCACCCCCACCATCACCACCACCTCCACCACTCCTCCGAGCTGTCTGGTCTTCCTACGCCCGACTCCACCCCCGAACTGCCCATCAAGAGCATGAAGGCCTTCAAGAACCAGTGGGAGAAGAACCAGAACTGCAACAACGCCAAGGAACCAAAGTCCCACAACGGTGGCTCCAGGCCAAGCTCCGCCCTCCTGCACCAGCAGGTCTTCCCCTACACCCACGGCCTGTCGAACGGGCAGCCGCTGGTCGGAGGTCACCTCCATCCAGAGGAACGCAAAATCCACAATGTCGAGCGCGTGCTGTCTCAGCAGCCATATGCCGGGTACTCCCAGAAGGTGATGGAGGTGACATCACTGGATGAGCTCCTGAAGCACATCCACGAGGCCAGCGGTGCCAAGAACTCCCAGTTAATGAGCCCGTCCAGTCTGATGGCCTGTGGCGGTGGAGGTCAGCTGGCGTTCGCCAACCGCATCCAGCCTCAGATACCTGAGACAGAGTCCGCCCCCTACTACAGCTCGTCCACTCTACCTCGAGACAGCCTCACCCGACGCATGGATGTCCCTCCGGACATTCCCCCGCACCACCAGTCCACCCTGGAGAGGAGACACTCCTCCCAGAGGCACTCGCTGATCGCCGCAGCCGCCAAGATGCCCAATGGAGGCGGAGTAGGAGGAGGGGGAGGAGGAGGAGGAGGAGGAATGATACCTCGCCAGCACAGCTTCAGCCAACGAAACGGTGTGCCTCACCAGCCGCCGCCCCTCCTGGCACGGATGAACTCGACGGGCAGCGCCTGCGAGGTTCACTACCCGCTCATCCCCAACGGGTACCTGACCCGCCAGCACAGCTACAATGGAGAGCAGCCGGATGTCCAACACAGGGGCGCCATCGTCCGCCGGGCCTCCTCTCTCAAACCCGACGTCCCTCCCAAACCCCTGTTCATACCCGCCACGTCCCCCGTCAGCCAGCAGGGAAAGTTCAACTACTGAGGAGGTCCACACCTGGACTGCAGAGGGACCGTCCCTCAGTGCGTCCTCTCACAGGAACTTCCCTCTGAGGAAAGGCTTCGAGGTCTCAGACCTTCAACTGTGGACGAAAGCCTCAACCAAACTTGTTTGTCCCTCCTCTTTTTGTCCGACGGATATCTTTGTACCATATTGGTATTGCTCAGCTACTTGCTTATAATAGAACCGCTGACTCAGGTGACGTGACGCCACCACTTCCTGTTTAGGCTGCCGATGTCCTCAGTGTGGATTTATAACGTTGGAAGAACTTTAACATCAGTCATCTCCGAGACTTAAAGCTCCTGCGATGCTTAGATTCATGCTTTGCTTCAAACCTTTTCTGATGTAGTGTTGGTAACCAGTCCCCGCCCCCTCGCCCCCATGCCCCGCCCCCGCCCTCGAATGTGTTTATATTATGCATGTGTGTGTATATATATGTGTGTTTATATCCACACCGTATATGTATACATATACATATGCAGTATATGTAACCTGTGGTGAACAGATTCCCCAGAGAGTAGTTCTGTCTTTGCCTTACTATACTCTGTCATCTCTGGGCGTATCAAATAGGCCCCACCCCCCGAGAGAGACATCCCATCATGCACTTCATCCACACACCGTCAGCTGGCTCCAACACTGAACCAAATGTGTCGGTGTTGATGAGAGAAAGGAAGTCCTTCAACGAAGCAGCTATTCTCGTCTTTTCTCGCTTTTCTTTTCCCGTCGCAGCAGACGGCATGTCAGAACAGACGCCATCGGGTCCATTCAGCATCCTCCAGAATGTTTCCATGAGATCGGTGCTCCACACGCCCGCCGGCTCCTCCCACATGGTAATAAGAGAATGTTTGGACCCAAAGAGGACGAGTCAAAGAGCCGTCTGGTGTCTGAGGACGAAGACAGAACGTAGAACGGACTGCACTTACTCTGATTATTAACTCTGTGGCTCCTGGTTGTAAATAAAGGAATAATTACTAGCCAAATTTTAACTGTATGTGTAAATGTGTGCCTTATTTAATGATAGTGTGTGACGGTGACGGGGGGGCGGGGTCAGGTGTGTTGTAGGTGTCAGTGTGTGTCAGACTGTATCTAATGTTTATCTGAAGAGTTTCATTCCAGAACTGATGTTTGACTGAAACGCTGATCAAACATGTTCAGACATTTTTATTTTTATGAAGTATTTTACTCATCTGTTATTCAGAGAAATATTAAACACCATATATACACATATATATATATATATATATATATATATATATGTATATATTTTTTTTTTTTATTTTTTTTTTTTATTTACTTGTTATGGGTGTAACAACAGTTCAGTTCCACATGACACAGTGGAGTCCACGTTCGGTACATGTTTGGAAAAGTGGAAGAGTAGAAATACCAGAGAAAAACTGTTTTTAAATTTATTAAATGTATGAAAACAAACATAATTTAACTAATGAAAAGTTTTTCCCTGCAACACCTTGAAGTAAATCCCTTAGCTAAGGGGAAATTAAGCCTTGAGGTGTTTTGTGCAGCCAGCAGTCAGACCTGTGGTTTATCAGACAATCTTCTGCTTCTGGTGTTACTAACCCACCCTGTAAAGAGCTAGCCTAGCTTAGTTTAGCTTAGCCTAGCCTAGCTTAGCTTAGCTTAGCTTAGCCTAGTGTCCTCAGTGTGTCAGCAGGATGTAGTGGTTTGGGGGAGGGGCCAACGGCATGTTTCCTGTCCCGTCCTGTGGGACGCCTCGTTATGAACATTAAATTAAACACAGGTTAAGATGTAGGTTTGATTTTTTAATGTAACAGGACCCTTCAACATATTTGTCATGTGCACTGAACGGTTCAATATGAATATGTGTTTGTTACACTCCTAATGAATGTATGTACGTTTATATATGAGGTGGATCCAGAGTTTTGAAATGAAACCCTTCACTTTTCTTTGTCTGCTTCTGATCCCAGAGGTGTGATCAGTTTGACTCTGCAGCAGTTGTTCAGCCTGCAGACATTCAGGTCTGACTGCCTCTGTATTCTGTCTCTTTCCTTCAGGTGCCATGTTCTTTTTTTGCAGCATGTCTTTGGGTTTGTGTCGCAGCAGCTCACAGTTCCTCCTCAGACCTGTGGCCATTGTAGAAGTCTGCTGTAGAAGATTGATCGATGAAATCTGTTTGCTGGTCCAACCAGTTCTCAAAATGTTTATTAATATCATGATGTTAATGAAACTAAAGAGGCTGAACTCAACCGCGAGGTGAGAGCAGCACTCGTACAGTCTGCAGCTCAGGGTTAACTTGTAATTCATCTTCACAGAAGTCAGCAGGTACAAGTGTTTTAATCTAATGTCGAACTAACTGCAAATGCTTCTGTCGTCACCCAGAGAGGAACGTTAAGAGAGCGGAGCAGCGATCAGCAGTAACGTTAACAAGTGAAACCGACTGACCGACACACTCTGCAGCATTAAACAACTGAAAGCAGAATAACTCTGCTCAGACTGTTTCACCTCAGAAACCCTGTGACAGCTCCGCTCAGCGTCTTTACTCAGAGCTAACGAGGCTGCGCTCCACTGATGGAGACGTTAATGACAACACAGTTATGAACTCTGCCTCCCCCTCATTTTGTTACTCTCATACAGGCAGGAGACTGTGAGACACTTTCAGATGAATGAATTAATGCAGTCAGTGTTTAGAATGAAAAGGTTGTGGATCATTGATCCAACAGAACGTAGTCACTTCATATTATTTCAGGTGAAATAATCAGTGGACATTGTGCTGACATAAAGACCCCACAGTGGGTCAGTGTGAGCAGCTGCAGATGGAAACAATCTGACTGGTTTAAATCTACAGTGTGGAGACAGTTTGGCTGTGAGGCTGAAGGAAAAGGGACCTGAACAAGAGACACACTGTCTGCAGGTAAACTCATCTGTTAATAATGGATCACTGCAGATACTGTATGATTTGTTCTCAAAGAAGCAAGTAGTAACACTGAGAATCAAACCAAATGATGAGCAGTCTGCAGATTCCCACTCCTTGTTTTACTACACTGATACAAACACCAGAGTAGATTCAGGGTGAAGGTGATTAAAGCGACATCTACGATGGTTCCAGCTGTAGGTTCTGACTCACCAGGTGTCATCTTCATCGATGTAGGAAGCAGATGAACAGCAGAGGAGATTTAAGAGATGTGGAAACACAGAACACAGAGAAGTACACTGACCTCTGACCCGACGAGCTGAGGTCATCTCTCGGATGATTCGATGTGGAACCGGTTCTCAGGTGGCCAAACACCTGCTGAGGGTTCCCCTGGCGCCGGTCGGCTCTGCCTCAGAAATATATGGTGAAAAAGACTCTCCGCACTTTTGAGCTGAGTCACTTTGACCACGCTCGACTGGACCCGCGATCAATCCAGTGAAAACAGCCCAAGCTGTTTACTGTATGTGAGAGCGCTGTGTATTGATTGAAATTTCCCAGAGCTCATTTGAGCCAATCTAAAGTTTACGACTCGTTCTGCGACCACAGTAAATGAAGGAAAACGGGGCCAAACTCAAGGTTTGTTTAGAGGAAGGAAAGTTGATTTGGATATTAACAAGCAGCGGAGCAGGAAATGGCTTTCAAACAACAAAGAGAAAAAACATCCAGTTTGATTTCATGTCCTGAGTTTTGATGTTTGATTGGAGGAGATTTCAGGAGGAGGTGTCTGTGATGTCTGACGGGAGGAAACGTGGCAGCTACAGTCTGGTGTGTTTCAGGAGCTCTTTCACTCTTTGATTTGGTGTAAATACATGGGATGTGGGCCGCCTCGCATTCACTCACTGTTCTGTTTCTTCTGTCTGATTTTAGGCCACGCCCCTCAGAATATCACTGTATGTCTCTTATACCGGGAATAAAATGAAAAGATGATGCAAGAGTCTCACTGGTGAATGTGTTCATGCTCCACGTCACGTCACTGCAACACTTCCTGACTCTGCACAGCTGCTGATTCACCTGAGGGTTAATGACACGTGTGTGTGTGTGTGTGTGTATGTGTATGTGTGTGTGCGCGCATGTGCGTGTTTTGAGTTCAGACAGGTTCATGTTTAGTCTGTGCTGCACTCCTCAGCCATGAGCCCATCACAGGTCAACACAGCGGCGTGAGGAGACTCCACGCTGCAAACAAACCACACAACAAGGTGAGTTCATGATTTATCAGAGAGGGCGAGGAATCAGCAGAGGATCCACCGTACCATATTCTCACCATACTGAGGTCAGGGTACGATATTATCACGACACTGAACTCTAGGATATGTGTGGAAAACATTCATTTAGTTTTGGGTTCATTTAAAATCAGTCTGAGGTTTTTTAGGATTTCTGGATGCAGTCAGACGCACACTGAAGATTTGATAGAGCTTCCTCTGTAGAAGGTGCACAAGGATAAAGAATCAAATCATCTGTATAAAATATGTGGTGCAGTTTCTATTGAGGCTCAGATGTCATTTATATACCAAGGGAACAACAGTGGGCCTAAAACTGAACCATGTGGCACACCATCGGTTAATCTGTATGTCACTGATTCACAATAAATTTTAAATTATTTCAGAACTGAGAATTTGTTTCTACATTAAATGTAAACAAGGTGTCAGAGTGCATAAACAGGATTAAAGTAGATAACCAAAAAAGGTCCTAAATGTTGTACAATAATTGTTAATGTTTGTTAATGAACAGGCCCTCTAGTGTTCTGAAGACACCCCCAGTGCACAAAGTAAGTAAAATATCCCTGCTATAAAAACTGAAATGTCTCTGTTATTGAAATATTTGGGAACGTTTCAAACAGTTTCCTGTTGATTTCTGAAGCAAAATATGATTTGGTCTCTTCAGACAGAGAATGTTTTTGAACGTCACGTGTTGTGGGACGGAGCCGTCATCACATCCTCTGTTATCTGTCTCACCAAAGTGTTACACTCAGTCTGAAGAGCAGACAGTTCACAGCAGGGTATCAAACATACGGCCCGGGGACCAGAGAGGGTCCAGTCCTGCTCACTGGATGACGATTGGCTGAGAGGTGTGATGTTTCAGAGCCATTTCAACAGTGAGCAGCCGCTTCATGTAAAATGCTGTTTCAGAGGCTTCGTACCGCGACCAGAGTTCAGCTCTCTGAAAAATCACCAACAGAAAAATATCATCACCCAGCACCTTCACTGCAAAATAAAACATCATGTACAGATAAATGCAGACGTGGTCACAGAGAGGCAGACGGACTGAGTGCGGGAAAACTGAGACTTATTATTGAAACTGCACTTATTTGTTTAACAGGTCGTTCATGTGTTTTATGAAAGGATGAATGTTTACAGGACAAGAAGGAAAAACTGGAGCTGTTGTTATTTTGTGATGCTTTTAGCACGTCGGGATAGGAAGTGTTTCAGGTCTGTCATCCACTCACATGGATCCATGATGTTTATCAGGATTAGTTTGTCTGCAGTGAGATCACCAGAGCTGCACAGCACCTTCCTCACAAGATCTAACACAGCTTGACGTGAACTTAAATGACCTCCACGTAGTGTTTTCAGTCAGTGTGTCTGCAGCAGGTAACTCAACATCTGAAAATTGTTCATCTGGTGACTGAAACTAGAAGAGGAACATCTTTAATCATGAGTTCATGCTCAGTACGTTAATGTGTTCAAATGGAGCAGCTCCTTGTTTTTCAGCTCACCAATAGAAAATTACATCTTTTTCTCCTCATGAAACTAAAGAGAAAATAATAATGAGGAAGTTGTTAATAAGAAATAAACCTGTGTGATGGATCATTAGCGGTGGTGGTGAGCACTCTCTGAGAGCTTCCCACTGTTTAACAGGTGTTTCTATTATTTTGTCCACCCTGTGCAGAGCGTGCAGAGAGCTGTCACAGATCCACACGTTATACACTAATTAGCTGCACACCATGTTCCTGCACACAGTTTCTATTAGCAGCATGTGAACATGATGTCAGCCATGTTCTCTCTGTGTCTGAACACCTCGCTGCATTAATGCGTCATACCTCATCTTTATTGATTACAGATACATGTAATGAGACACTCTGTAAATGTGTGTGTACAGAGCGAGCTGCAGTGTGAACACACAGAGAAAGGAAACGGTGATGACAGCAGCCCACAGTGAGCAAACAGTCAGGCTCTCTGAGGGAAAGAGTCATGTTCAGAATTTAAAGGCTCAGTTCACACAAATAACAAACATTTTGTCAGCTAACATGACAGACTTGTAGTTTCTGATTAATCTTGGATTATTACTTTATTATAATGTCTGGTCTCAGTTTCAGTGCTGTGAGCATCACTAACCTCTCCCTGTGTGTGACAGCGGCGCAGAGGTCTCACATGTTTTAAAGGAAAAGGTTGAAAAAAGTCTCCGTTTTT